>NW_009603039.1:0-36915 GCF_000690535.1 Cariama cristata | reverse complement strand
AGCAGGAAACTATCACATTTTTAATTAAATCTAGTAAGAAACAGAACAAAATTGTTTTTTGTGGATTTTTTTGAAGATTCAACATAGTTATATCTTGATACTTAGCAAGTTGTTCATGCAGTAAGTCCATTTATTGCATTTTAAATGGCAAGCTGAGTTGCACACATTAAGCGGAATTTGGGCAAGTGCTTGAGAGACCTGAGACTGCTTACAATAAATTTTAACATTTTAAAGTGGTCAGACTTATCTTTTAAAGAGACTGCAGTAGGGGTTTTGCTGGAGAAAGCAAACAAGCATAGCTCCCAAACAGGTCTGTGGACTTGGAACAAAACAGATTTTCCAAAGCCAAACCAGTTTACCACATTTGTAGGAAACTGTCTTTATTCTTCAGAACCTTATTATTGGGCTATAGCTCTTAGATACAGCAGACTATTAGGCTATGCAGCCAACCATGCCAATGTTTATGTTCTGTTTGATCCCATTCTGACTACAATGATAGCCTAAGATTAAGTTATAGTGATCCCTTACAAGTTTTGGCATTCATGATGCACTGATATTCCCACTCACATCTTACCTCACACTCTACTATAATACAGTATCTGTTTCCATAATATTAGGGCAACAGAATCACCAGTACTTTAGGACAGGGAAATGCCAGGAAGTCTTTTACTTTCAGAGGCATTCACATACAGTTGTTAGAGTGAAACAGATTTTGAATTTCTTTTTTTGTTCCAGTTCCTCACTGATAAATTCTGGTCTGGCAACTAATTCATTTACTACAAAACTGATCTAATCCCTGTAATTCTTCATCACAGCTGAATTCTTTGATCTTGAAGACAAATCTCCTTCATTCATCTGAATTATTCTGTTTGAGCATGACAATTCCCCCTAACATGTTGCGGTGATCATAACTGAGAGACCATCGTACATCAAGGAATTAACGACCCACCCAGCAGTTAACCTGAGTACCTCCAGCCCTGTGCTGGGTGCATTGCCTCTGGCCTTCAGGCTGTGTGGTGCCATCCACAGCCCCTGTCTGCAGGATGAGCTTGGCCAGCTCTTTGTAAAGAGAAGCCTGTAGGTAGCTCGCACTTGGTACAGGCAATCACATCACCTGCGTGTCCTTGTTTTTGTCTAAAAATGCAGGAAGAAGTTCTTATGTGAGCATCCTTTCTGTTTGACAGTAGAAATGATGAACAGAGTTGTTTTCTTCTAAGAAAACCCTGTAATAGCTCAAATGATCAAAATGGGGTAACCTTTTCTATTGAATGGGGTCTGCATGGTGTCCTGTGCCCTGATCATGACACCATTCAATGCTGCATAACTCAGGGTACCCAGTATCTAAAGGGACGTAAAATTATCTATACTATTCTCTCTTTATAGTGTTAGCTCAAAAAACTACCCTTTTTAATGATACTTTACAGAGTCTGAATGCTTTTCTTACTGGGATCGTAAGGAACCAGCACCTTCCAGTCCAAAACACATACCCAAAATACACTACCATTCCACAAGAACCACAAGGTACAGTGAACTTAAAAGGCTTCTTAGCAACCAGTTACATAAAAAAATTTCAGTACAATTCCTGCAGGCATCTATGGATGTTATCTCAATATTCCCAGACAACTCATACCTGCTGCTTGTTTGAAAAATAACTTATTTGTACAATAGACATCAACAGAAATTCTAGAGAAAAAATATATTAAATATACCTTTATGTTTTTGCATTGTAGTTTGCATGCTGCTTGATTTGTGTTGATGGATTAGTCTAGTGTTAAGAAGCAATGAGAAATGTGTTAATTTAAATGACTGAGGTTTACTGTACTTAATTTCTCATAACATTGAGCCATTATATTCAGAAACTGATCGATATTTTCCCTTGACAATTCTGTCCCCAGCCATTTCTACAAGCTCTTTATTGATCATACTTAACACAAGGGAAAAGGATCATGCAGTGGCATAGGCTTCTGCCCAGTCACACTGGCAAACATGTCCTGTTTATGTCACATTGGAAACTTAAATCACCATCTTGCCTTCTATCAGAACTACAGCTTTTCAGAGTGAGAACTCCTTTTCAACAAACCCTCAGACAGAGCAAATGGTATGTGTTTTTTCCTGCCAGCTCATCTGCATGGTTTGTAATTGCCTATGTGAACCCAAATATATGGGTTAGAAGGCTTCCAGAGTACCGGAATTTTAAAAGAGCATAATGCTAGGCTGAGAGAGAAAGAAAGAATCTGTGCTCTTGGTCTAACCTGGGATGGAAAGCTGAAAGATTAAGTTGCTTCTATTATTTCATTTAGAAGTAAGCATTATTTCTCCTGTATAATGAGTAAAGGAAATTCCCCATCCTTAAACTCTTAAACTTCACATTTTTCAGGCTCAATTTTAGAGTCAGATTCTTCAGAAGATCCCTTCCTATCAATATCTACATCTTTGTCTTTTTCTTTTTTAGATTGCATCCATTTTCCTACCTTCCCTCTAGAACAGTTTCCAGGATAACCTCCTCCTTTTCTTTCAAGCCTCTTCACGCCGGAGACACAGAGGTTATTAGCTGATAGTTCCTGTATATCCTGGTAAAGACAAGAAGATCATTGTCACATAATTGCTGTATTTTCACTAGCCACACAAGAAAAAAACCAAGTCTGCTTTATTTTTTTTGCTTAGTTAAATTTGCGTAAAGTGGCAAATTATAACCATCTTCAATGCTAGCATAGGTTGTACATTTCCCAAAGAATTAACTATTTCCTCCCAAGTACACTTGCATCGCATTCTCAAAATGCCTCCCTGAAACATGATTTAGACAGAAGCAGAGCATTCTGTTCACAAATTTTAGGCTATTTGTTAAGCACAGTAAAAAGACTAGTTTGACAGGATTATCAGTTTTCAACAGCAGTCAAGCTCCTCAGAAAGACTTGAAGTCTACCAAAAACTATTTATTGTAAAATTCTAGTTCCAGTCTTCTATGCACGTGTTTCTCTGTGCTTTCAACTAAATAAGATGCGCTGGTTACTTCAGATTTATCCTTACTCTTTCTGTACATGCAGAATATAAAGTAATACACATTCCAATTTTAAGCAACTAAAAATGAAGAACATATTAAACATTAAATATACAGCATTTGCAAAACTATTGTTTAGAAAGGTCTATAATGAATACAACAGCTGCAGAATATTGAGTCTAAACTGAATTTAGCCTATAATAAACATTTTCATAGGGTAGAAATCATTCTTACATGGAAGTAACACAGGCAGAAAAAGCAGAGGTCAACTACAAAAGCAGTACTGAACCACAGAACTAAAAGGGACATCCTGTCCTACCATATAAATTCATCACTGTTACAAGAAACTGAGTATCTGTTGTTCTTTTTTCAGGAATTTATGCCCAGGAACAAGGTCAGGAGACAGCTAGATTATTTATTTATGTATTTCTGTAGGAAGACTTTACAACATTATCAGAAATGCATGGAATATCTAACAGTCTTAGGAAAGAAGTGACTATCACATTTCCAGATCAGTGATTTCAAAAGCTGGAGCATACAATGTTTCATATAGGTAAGGATTTGCATACAAAGGACTGTGCAAAAGGAGATAGTAATTTCTTACTCAGTTTTCAAATTTTCTATCATAATCCATTTCACACTATCCGTTATAAAATCTAATTATTAAAATTGTAATTGTCTTAAGCTAAATTGACAGTTACCTGCACTAAAAAAACTTGCGCTTTTAATATTTCAGCTAAAAATGTTTGAGTTATTTCAATAGTTGCTTCTTGGAATCCAGAAGGAATTTCCTCTCTTTTCATATAATGATTGATGCAAATACAATAAAAGTTATTAAAGTGGCAAATTATAACCATCTTCAATGCCAACATAGGTTGTACATTTTCCAAAGAATTAATTATTCCCTATTTGTTAAAGCATTTCCTTTTTTATCTACTGTGGAATTCTTAAATGTGCTTTTGAACAGTCTTTGAAAGTGTCAGACAGTCACAGAAGCTCCATTCATAGCCTTGGCATTTCTTCTCATCTGAAGCACACAGCTTTTCCTCAGGCAGTCTAGGCTGCACCCTCCCAACACATGCCTCTCCATCACTCCAGCAAGGCAAATCAGCCTGGGCTGAGTTTTCATGGCTATGGATTTCACTGAAATTCTTGTCCTAAAACTACGACACTCAGTAAAGTTAACCACTTTGGCTCTCAAAGTGTTCTATTGTATATTTGGCAAGGATGAAATACAAATGCTAACTGAAGTGTTCCTTAACACATTACTTGAAAAAGAAAAGAGAAAACATAATCCCATTCTTCCGTTCAAGCACTCCCCGGTTCCACCTGAGCATTCAGTGCACCACTCTTGCCCAGCTGCTGTAGAAACACCTGAGCTAGGGCAGCAGTTTGGACTCAGAAGCAGCACATCCTTCTTCTTATGTATTGCATGACTTTGCCAGCCCAGATTGGTACAACCTCAGAAATTCAGAGCACCAGTTATTCATTTTTCTTCTCTTCACATGTTAATTTTGCACAAATGAAAGACTATATTCTGTATTGTTTTGACACATTAAGGTTGGTTCCCTCCAGTATAGTAATAGTTTAACAGGTACTCCTAGTAACATTTCAAAATGTTAGTTACACGATAGCTGAAAATAAGACTCATGTTCTAAACTGGTGACAGTCACTTCAAACCAGTAAAAGCTTATTTCACATTGCCTGAGAGCTCAAAACAAAATGCATTTCCAGAACA
The DNA here is from genome assembly GCF_000690535.1 of Cariama cristata. Taxonomy (NCBI): domain Eukaryota; kingdom Metazoa; phylum Chordata; class Aves; order Cariamiformes; family Cariamidae; genus Cariama; species Cariama cristata. Next base: position 32,179 of record NW_009603039.1, on the reverse strand, counting down.
ATTATTCTCAAAGAGATGTGCCACTGGGTATTCCACATAATTGTGAGCTTCATCCAACTGAGTAATGACTTGCCTAGAATTACATGTTGTTCACATAGGAGAAACTTTTGCCTACAAAAGAACCAAGGTGTTAAAAGTGCACCAAAGAAAACTGTTTTAATTCTACAACAGTGTTTCAGTACAGCTGCAGAACAAGACCGAAATGTAAAACTAAAGAGGGGCTTGCACTACCTGTAATATGAACACTTTCAAGTGAAAGAAACCAAGGCTTTGTAACATAAGGATATGGAATGCAGATTATACGGAAAAGGACAATTTTCTTTATCACTGACATCAGAATTCCATTGCTCTGCAGGTGACAGGACAGCATCTCTGCAAGCTCCACCATTCTGACCAGGAATGTGTTTTACCTTTGTACCAACTTTGGTGACTTTAAGGTTCATAGGAATTATGCAAAGGTAGAACTACTAATGTTCTTGACCATCTCCTTATGGCCTTATTTATCTCTGATTCTGAGCCACTCTTTTGGCCAGCAGTCAGCAAGTAGAGAAAGATCTGTAAAGTGAAGTCTACTAAATTCCATTCACAGCCACAGTGATCTAACAAAGTCTTTCCAAAGCACTTTTTACTTTTACCCATAGTTAAAGCCAAGAGTTGTCATGGGGACATCATAAAAGATTTGTTCAAGTCAGTTTCACAAGTCATTAACTATCACCTGAAAACGTTATTTCCCTAACTCAAATTTAAGCCATTAAATCATACCACAGTCAACTGAAAAAGATTACAAAAATACCTCCTCCAGAGAACCAGCACATTCTTAGATTTTCATTAATTTATGTCCTTCCACCTAAACCTCCCAAATGGAAGAGAATCCACAATATTGGGCAAGGTAGAGCTATAACTTCTTCCTCTGCAAGGGAAGCTTTAACTGAGAAAGCATGACACTTAAATCTACTTTATTTTTCATATATACAATTGTCTTTCCTTGCCCTCAAGGTTTACATGCACAAATCCAATACATAAGCTATGTTCCATAACCAATGGAACAAAAAACCCAAGTAAATAAACCCCACAACTGTGAGAAAAATGAGAACTCATTTTTATTGAATATTATATGAATTGTTTCAAGTATCTGTGATATAAAAACATCACTAGAAACTGAACCTTTTTTCCATTTTGTTCATCTATTCTTCACAACTTATTAAAACATTGAGAAAAAAACAAACCACACAACAATTTACCCAAGAGGAATGAAGACATTTGCATCAGCAATTGTTACAAGTACTTCGTACTGTATTTCTACAGATGTGAAAATGTAAAGCAGGGACTTAATACAAATATGGAAACTATTTCAAGTCATTCACACTGATAATTTAGTCCATTTTTCAGTCTATCAAAATCAAATAACCCATTATTTTCTTTTCTTGGAAGCAAATGGTATCTTTATGCTCTCTGTGTAGGTACACAGGACAAAAAGAGACAGTCACTTGGTGTTTTCATTTGTGCCAGTGAGACAGAAATGGGCAGATCATCAATGCAGAAAGTTAGGGAAGGAAACATCCTGATGGATCCAGAAGAAATGCAAGCAGCAACACAGCTGGCCAGGGGAGACTGGAAATATTGATGATGACATGTCAGGAACTATTAGGCAGACAGAAAGATAGGGAAGCAGAGTTCAGTAGGTCACAAAAATATGCAGAAGAATTTCAACTCTGAAATCATAAACACTTGAGAGAGGTTTAAGGTAATGTTTGATAGGGTTTAGAGCCAGCAGCAAGGAAGAAAACACCAGCATGTTTGTTTATGCAATACACCCGTATACCTACCCACCCCACAGTACTTTACAGGTTAGGTATAGCTGTCTCAAAGTGCCAAAGAAGGGCAAAATGGAAAAATTCAAATTAGAGGTGGGAAGGGAGTTTAGTATCACTGTCAGGAAGGAGGAAAAGAAAACTAAGAAATCTAGAAATGCTGTATGGAAGGGGGAAATAGCGTATTTTCCAAGGGAGTATCTCTAAGTATTCCAGCAGAACACAGTAGAGGGGGGTGGAGCATGAATTAAAGATGATTCTAGACCAAAGGCTTCAGAAGTATTGACCAAGCACCACTTTTCAAATTAGTGGAGTTGAAGTAATTGCATTTGCACCCTGCAGCCACACGTTGCTACATAAGCATACCATAAAAACTCACTAAACAAAAACACATCAAAAAATTTGTAAGAAACAGAAGCCTCAACTGAGAACAAGGTGAACTTGAAAGGGTGACAAACTTTGCAAACACCACTGCCTATACTCCATGTTGATGATAACAACCATGGCATTATACTAAGGATGGAAAGTCTGTGTCATTCCAAAAGAGTGAACAAAATTCAGCCACAAAACCTGATATGCACAAATATGAAGAACCCAAGCATTTATATAACATGAAGATACTAAAATAAAATTAATGTTGAGTAATGGAGCCCTTCTGTGCATGTAGCAACAGGCTGCAAGATCACAAGTGAGGGAATTTATGAGGAATTTGCATTTGCTCAAACTTCTTAAGCACAAAAATTAAAAAAAAAATACAATCAACACATTCTGTATATAAGGCAAAAAGATAAATTGCTTTCTGTTGTTTGTTACCTTTGTAATAACATTACCACCTTCTAGCCAGGAACTCAAGAAAGCCAACAATCAGCGTATTACTGGCATGTGGTTGTGATGCCTGGTCAGATGCAAACTGTAATGACCTGCACTAAAGAAATCAAGGTGCAGAAGCTTCAAGAACAGAGCATTTCTTTATTGAACTAAATCTTTTCTTTCCCCTTATGCTGAAACCCACTCAAAAGATCTTATATATACCCAATTTCCCTTCTCACCTCTTACTTTTAATGGTGGTTTTACAAAGTACTCCACTCTACAGGCATCCAGGAAGAGACTTGTGAAGTACTCGTGAGCCAGAGAGCAGTCTGAGAAACACAATTCTGGGAATCATGAAATGGGTTGCTATTGCTGATAGCACAATACACTTCCCTGAAAAGCAACAGAGAGGCAGAATATATTCCTTTATTTACAAATGCTCTGCACACTGATGCTCTTTGGAATGGTCAGAAACTAGTGGTTTTGATACACAACTGGTTCTTTTAATAACATGAGTTATGAACATTTAGGCAGGAATTGTGTGAAGTTAGAAGCATGTATTTCAAAAAGCAATACTTAGTGTACAAAATTTTGTGGTCTTTAGCTCGATCCAGCCAGATGCATGCTTGCCATGCTAACACTTTATCAAGTATTATCAGCCCAAAGTCATGTACATTTACAGAAAAACAGCCTTTCCAATAAAAGAAAAAGAACAACCCACAGTTCCAATCATTTAACGCTTTCTACATAAGATCTAGGAATTCAAACTAATTGATTCTAATTGATAAAAAGCCCAAACCATTGAGAGCAGAAAGAACAGTAATACTTAATATCTTTAATGTCTGTCACCTTTAATAGCTTCACCTATAATTAAGACAGTCATCCAACTTCAGGTACAAGCTAACAATAAAACAGCAAGGTGAACAGTTTCTTCATATCTAGCAGACCTAAGTTGGGCAATGTTTCTTTAAAAATATTGTTGAAATGAATGAAATTATGTGAGGTACTCCTGCTGCTGAAACCACAGGTAACTACTTGAAAAAAATGAAGAACGTTGTAGAACAGCATAGCATGCTTTCTCCAGAATGAAGTAGAGTAAAAATCACATTACCACCCTGAAACTGCTGCTGTTTCCAAACGATGTCAGAACAGGGCCCAGAGCCGAATGGGCTTCAGTAGGCTAACTTTGGGGTGCCATCACCATGAGTAATTACAGTAGATCTGCACCAAGGAGGAAAAGATAACATGGTATTCAGCAATTGCAATAGGAAGGGCAGATGTGTACACTTCATAGGCAATGCTGGATCTAGCCAAATACCAAGACTTACTTGCTACAACTGTTGAAGTTGTAGCAACCATTTCTTGGAGAATGGTGATTTAGGTGCAGTCCGGTTAACTACTTCAGCAGCTGTACTCGATTACTTATCAGATAAAAGCACACATCATTGTGGAAGATCATTAGAGAGATTTTTGGGTCTCATCTGATTTGAGAAATTCTTGCAGAGATACAAAATAATGTTAAAATTATACTCTGGGATAACTGAAAGGTGAGTCAGAAAAGTACCACTTTATTCACACCTGTTAGGAATCACATCTGTATTGGGAACAATGCTGTATTAAAGGCAGTGGGAAATCCTTTGAAAGCACAACTACATTATCAACACAAGTAATATTATTTGTACAGATTTAGAAAGTCCAAAGGTCAAGAAAAGCAGAAAGAACTAGAAAATTGCTGAGTTGCTTTACTGCAATTATCTCATGGCCTAGTCTTAAAAAATTAAGAGTCAAGACAGGGGTTGACTCATTGAATCATCTCTGTTTTCCATTTTGCTAGAGGTATCTAATGTCCTACCAGATCACTGGAGGAAGAGAAGAACTGACTGTGTGAGGACCTGGAAATATTTCCCATATTGTTACTAACAGGTAATAGTAGTTAAGATTTTACTAGAAGGTCTGTCCAGTGGAACCCTCTCATTTGGCAATGTTAGCTTTTCTGTAAGACACAGCTAAGGTTAGATCAACTGTATTTATAAAGGACAGTAGCAAACACTTCCCTCAGACTCATTCATATTTAGGTTGAAAGTTTGCATTTTTGCACTGTTACCTGTGCATAGAGGTAGGCTTTAGTAGCCTTTGAAAACTATTGGAGCTCTTCAAATTAGTGAAACTGTAAGGCCAAAGATGAGTAACAAGAAGATGCATATGAAAGAAATTATCAACGAGCAAAAGAATATCTGACATCTCTAAAAGCCTGGAATTATCTTTAAATATAAATACTCACCATATACTATTTTCTATGCAACTCTTAATTTCTCTTTTTTATGATGTCTCAAAAATATTAGAGGAGACACAAATAAAGCTCAAGACCAAGGATGTTACTTGAATTCAACAAGTGGATACAAAATTAGCATTTGGGCAATGTAGTATAGCATTCACCCATATTGTTCACAGAGCTCTTGTTTAAGAATTTTTTTCCTGAGTCCCCATGTTAAATACTGTAACATTTAGATCTTAAAGGGATTAAAGTCATAGATGATTTCTAACAAACCAAAAAGTGCAATATAACCCTTAGTAATTCTACTGTGCTTTATGGTCTAAAAGTGACAGTGCTTACTCAGAGCACAGAAGTGTTGGCAAAGAAATTAAGAGAAAATGGGTTAAAAATAAAGTACATGTAATTACACCTCCTCAGCTACTTCTTTTTGAAAGTACTCCACCTCACAGAAGAAAATTTAGCAGTGAGTCATCTCATGGTTTTGTTCCAGAATAACTTGCCTTTTAAAAGGGGAAGTAGGGATTTTGATATCAGGAACTAAAAATTACTTTGTGGAAAACATGCTATTTTACCCGCTATAAAAAAATTGCATTGTCATCTATTAAAATTAAATTCATGACGAGCAAGAAGAGTACAATAGATTAGAGCTGTGACTGACAACTTGCATATTATCACTCAGGCAGGCTACTGAACAGCTTTCACAGCTAAAGTTCTGGGGTTGGTTTTTTATATTAAACAGTTATTGAAAAATATATAGATTGGTATTCATCTGCTAAATCAAAGACTGATGATCTGCTAAGATGCAGTTGAGATAGATAGTGCATTATTACTAACATTCAGCAGATTTTATTTTACTCAATAAAACTATGGGCAAGAAGTCACATTAAAAACAAGGAAGTCAGAACTTAAGAATTGTTTCTGATGAAAATAAAGGTAAATAACATTAAATTATAGGTGCCAAAAATATATATATAAATAAAAATGTTACTTTTTAAACATGAAAAACTATCTTATGGACTACAGCAAATGTACTTCCTTAAGCTATTATAATATATGGTCAAATGTATTTATGACTACTGTTAGAATGTGATGAATTTTGTTTAGACCAAGAAACACAAAACTGGGATGATAGCAGTAGACTTATGATCAAGCAAGGAGAAAGTATGGAGACAACTGCAAAGGTCCAACCTTCACATATTATTCACTTTAGTTGCAAATTAATATCTTCATAGTGCCATTTGACTATAAATTTTATTATTTTATGTATTTGTGGTATACAAAAAGGGAAGTATTTGGTCATGATCTTCATTTTAGAATGATGGAGCCAAGGAATGGAAGAAATACAATTTGCAGAATCTCATCCTTCTTTAACCCTTGAAGAACTACTCTCATCAGTATTAAGAAAAAATTTAAAAATCAGTCTCTACAACTGCTGGTTGTAGAGATTGGCTAGCTCAATGTATTGGCAGAATTCTGTACAACAGAAAAAATAATTTTTAAAGAAGAGCCTTTAAACTTTACTGATGAAGGTGACAGCTGGAACCAGTGCCTTTTTTTAATCCTTCATAACAACAGCATACAACAACATCCAACAAAAAAAATTATCAGCTATAACATAATTCATTATATCTACCATGATTTCTTATATCTACCCGATCGTGTATATATCATCATCTCCAAATAATGATGAAATTATTGAAGCAACTAACATGTTCTGATATAGTTATTATATCAGGTAAGTTTCATAGTCTGAAACTGTGCCAGGGTAAGTTCAGGCTAGAAATGAGGGGGCATTTCTTCAGAAAGGGTCGTTAGGCATTGGAATGGGCTGCCCAGGGAGGTGGTGGAGTCACCATCCCTGGAGGTGTTTAAGAAAAGACTGGACGTGGCACTTAGTGCCATGGTCTGGTTGACATGGGTGTGTTAGGGTAAAAGTTGGACTTGATCCCAGGGGTCTCTTCCAACCTAATCGATTCTGTGATTCATGTTAGCTTCACTTGAATTGCAGAGCAGTACTAGCATTCTCACTTTACAAATTAACTGGCACATGTATCTCCAAAAAGAAGATCTGGGCTGAATGACTTGTGAATGATCATAGGATATTTTTCATCAAATAATACTTAGTATCACACCCTGAGTAATAGTTGATCACCAGTCATTCTTTTCCAGGATGGACAACTGAAGTGGTTACGTGAAGCTCATCTGATGTCCCTTCTCTTCCCTTTTTTTAATCCATGATCTAACAATTAACAGCAATAATGCGTTATACATACCTCATATGATTTTACCAAAATTTGTGAAGTTCATTTTACAGAATGATGGTACGTTATAAAAACCAGAAAGCACTGAGGGGATTTAGTTGAGAATAAAAATCTCAGGACACAGGAATGAAACACCTTTGTCATACGTGGGCAGTAGGTCAGTTAAATATCTTGCTTTGCTTTTTCTGAGCAAGGTACATTTCTCTGAAAGGCACGAGCTCATCCAAGGATGGTACAACACAAGAACAGCAGTCAGAGCTGGTTAACTCTGGGAAGAAGAGTAAATTGCATCTGGAATTTCATCAAAACTCAGATATCTGCCACAAAGCAGGACTTCAATGGAAACCTGTATTGGTTGTTACAGTTCCAATCATCTCTCATACAGAGAATCCCCACTCATTTGAGGATTTCTGCAACAGCTCTCCTTGGCAGTGGACCAGGGACCCCACAGATCTCGCCTTGAAAATAGCCAGCTATCCCTAGTTTTTCAGACACACACATGCTCAGTGGTCCTGATGAACTTCCCAGTTAAACAGAAAAACATCTTGATTTCATAGAGCAGTACCATGACCTGCAGAGCTTATCTTATAACAGAAATATTGGGTGCTAATGTTTAAAAAAATATTTTTTGTTAGTAATTATTTCATGAAGGAAGTTTAGAAAATTTGCATACCCATTCACACAGAAACAACTCTAAAGCTTCCAGGAATAGAAATCTGACACAGGTTGTTCACAAATTTGCAGCTTATTGGAAGCAACCTATAAAGATTCACCTTTACATCAGTAAAAAAAAATTACGCACGAGTAATAAAGTACAGTTTGCTCATAAGCAACATTAGAAATTCAAGGTTTTAGTCAAGAAATTTCATTATGAATGATCTCACAGAGATTAACACAGATGTTAATTGTTTGCAATGCTAAACTTGGATGAGCAATTGAAACTAATGTTCATACACCCACCTAATTGGCAAAATTCTATTTATCTTCTAGCTGTGTCTATTGCTTTTACATAGTATTTTATTACTGTAATAAAATAACATTCAAATATGCATTTAGAAGGACATTATAATAAAATTTCTTGATAGCATACTGAAATCTTAATGCTTAGATCTAAACCAATAATCTTAAATAGTATTTATTGCAGCTAACACATCATTATTTTGTACATTTTCTATAATACATGCTACATACTTTGGATAAAAATTTTATTATTTAATGTCTACTTCTGTTTACAATCAACTCCACTGGAATCAAGTTTTCTTTGAGTGGCACAGTACTACTTACAAGACTTATTATTACAGGTAGGTTAACTTCAGAGAAGCTAAATAGCTTTGTTGAAAATCATTGCTTTAGTAATCACAAAATTGTAAGTTTGGTTAATGTTTACCAAATAGTTTTTATCAGAAAAAGTTCCCCAAGATTGCAATGTTTTTCTTCATTTGAGAGTTCAGTGTACAGGAGTACCTGTATAGAAGCTAGAAAATATGTATTAAGTTTTCCCTTCTTTGAGCACGTGAACATTCGGTCTATACCTCTCATGACTGCAGTAGTCATACTGGATACTCTGGAGATGGTGTGGATGTTCTCAGTCTCCTCTTCACCATGTTACATTCTGTATAAATAATTAGGTATTCCTTTAAGCAAGGGCCATTTTTATCTATTTGCATTTACCAGGAACCAGACTACAGGATCCTTTTTTCTCCCATTCATTTTGCCCAAATTATTTAACTACTCATGGCAAAATACTTGCCAGAGGAAGGAATAAGGCATGGCAGAATTCCTTGTTGACTTCACTGATACCCAAGAAAAAAAGACTATGAATACAGAATTAGATTCATCCTATAAACAGTATATCTGACTTCACAGTCTCACCTTATGCTATTTAAAAATTACTTTGAATAACTAAGTTTTTAGAAGCTCAAGACATTCACTACTGACACTTCAAATTACTTAGTAATTTCATTCTGCCTTAAAATCTGTTAATATCTTTGTTATTTATAGAAAAAGGGAAGAAGGGAACTTTTTTCTGACTCATTTTTAAGGCAGGGTGTTCAGCGCTGGGACAGTGCAGGCTGATGCAGTTACCTTACTGCTCAGCCCCTTCATCCAGAATCAATGTTATCCCAGAGTTCACTCTTCCACGCATCAAGTTCATGCCCCAAGTGTTTCACACAGCCTAAAGACAGTATGTCCTACACAGGCAACGTGGGGAGAAAGGCTGTATCTGCTGATGAGAGGCACATTGGTTTCATCAGGGAAATTAGCAGCAACTTGCAGGACTTGGTTCCTATCATCTCCAGAGTAATGTGTAAAATCTTTCAGGAGTAATAGCTTTTTTAGGGTGCTTATTTTGTTCCACTGAGTATCAAGGCAGTTCATACAATCAGTTTATTGCAGACATTTCAAGTAAGAGAGATGGCTCCTGGTCTCGTTCTCAGGCCTGAATTTCTTTTAGCCTAACACACAGGATACATACTCAAGCACTGGTTTCAGTACACTGGGCCACCTCTTCTTGAACAGGTATTACCTCTCTTTGGGAGGAGGCGGCTTTCAGCTTTCACATACAGGCAAGGCTTTTTCTTTGATTTAAATTACTGAAAAAGAATACTTTTCAGCTTCAATAAACAAGTCATTCAGTTCCTCACAACGGGCAGTTCAGACTAAGCTATTGACAAGGACATCTTCAAGTTCCAAGCTTCTGCTGGAAAAATGAGGGGCCTCACATCTCCCAAGTAAAAAAATTAGCCTGCTTCCTTCTCTGTTTGTTTATATCCATTTAACCATAATTTGCACAGCAATATGTGCATTTTGTGTGTAAGTTACCACATAGCATGGAGTTCTTGCTGAAGTGCCATCGGGATGGCATGCCTGTGGACAGGCAGAAAGGTGATCAATGCCTCCAGAAAAGAAAATGGGATTATTAACAATTTTACCTTCTAATTTTTTGGCTCCCAAATGCCATTGATTTTTTTTTAATCATTCATACACCATTTATGGTGTTTATGTTTGCTGTCAGTGTCAGACTGAGTCAGTAATACAGAATATCACTATTAAGATCTTTAATCCATTCTGTCCCTCTCTGCTTGCACAGGAATAGACATGGATATTTTCTTTCGGCAAACTGAAGGGTCGTTTAAAAAAACCCACACTTTAAAAAGGAGCTCTATTTCATTTCCTGTACACTTCATACAGTCTTTCTTATGCAATATATTTACTATGTGTGAAAAGTAGAGCTGTCCTTTCACTTTGGTTCAATGAAATGCTATACTTGGAAGAGTCTTAAACAATGGCAAGGATTATTGAACTACACTGTGACAGAAAGTCAGTAAGGTATAGTAAGAGGACAGCAACGTTGATAACAAATCCTTTAATGCAAACAGTGGAGAAATGTAGACACAAGATGAATTTAAGACATTTCTTTATGACATAATTATGTCTAGTGAATCCATGCGGGCGGGCGGGGGGGTGCAGAAAAACATGCCATTCTAACATCCTGAAATCGCAGGAAAAGCCTACATATAGTAGAGATACATATCCTTGCCATCCAGTGATTTATAAGGATTGAAGGATGATTTACTTTTCTCAGTACTCTAGCAAGATGCTGATGAACTCATTCAAGATCTTTGGGATAGGAGACATGAGAAAGTTTGTAATTCCAAGGATCTTTCATGATTCTGACCAGGTGGAAACAAGTACTGATGATGAGCTCCAGCTTTGAGCTTCATACTGATGACAAATAAGGTTGTATGAGTTACTGAGTTAAGTTCCATAGAAGAGGACTGCTATTAGAGAGTCCCTACCCTCTTTTTTGATCAACTTGAGTTAGGAGAGGGAAGGAGAGAAGATGTGAAACATCGTTAACCTTTTATCTGAAGAGTGACTGCAAGGAAAGGTGGTTATTTAGGCTGTTAGCAGAACACAAGATTACAAACAAATTGCTAGTCAAAAAAAAGTGACTGGCAGAACTTGAAAGCCTCACATAGCTTTGGCTGCAGCCAAAGCTTAGCCAAACCTTACTATCAGCAAGCTAAGTTGTATGGAAAATAGCCAGAATTTAGCAAAATGCAATTACTCATTGATGTTACAATAAGAATGCGCAAAAGTACACTTTGTAATATATAACTTTACATGGACAAAGACCAGTAGTTTATATATTCGATACCCATCAACTCCTTTTACATATATATTTTACAATTTTTTGCTTTCCGGCCTACTGCAGTACAAAATTTGCCTTTTCACGCTGCTGAAGCTAACTTTTTCCTTATTTGTAGAGATTTCTGTTCTTTTAGATAACCAATAGTTTTAGTTGCAAATATAATTAACATCAGTCTGTGAAAATGAGCTGTAACTGTTGCCTGAATACCCCTTGAAAAACAAGGTATACTGGAGAAAACAGGAAAATTATATGAAAAAATTAAAAGGACAGAGAAGTTTACTTTCAAGATGTTTTTTACAAGTGTGCAGCAGTTCTTCAGCAGTTGAAATATAAGGGCGACCTTAATTACCAGCATGAGACAACCTGCTGCTATTTTATTTTACTGCTAAAAGGAAGTTTCTTGGAAAAAAAAAGAATCACCTATACTAGCACATGGCTGCAGCTAGAACACAGCAGTTTAAATGCACAGAGCATTACCCACTAATACAGAAAGGAAGTTTCTATTTAATGCTGCACCCAGCTGAGCCCACAAGAAAGATTTTAAGTGGGAAACTCATCTTTTCCCAGATTAAAGTGTTGGTGAACTATTTGCATCAACATCAAATATTAATTGTGGGAATGCAAAAAAGAGATACGATTATACAAGAGATGCTTATTTGTCACAGGTTAGCTCTCTGCTAAAGGGAATGAATTAGCAAGAACTGCATCCCCTTGCACAGTGTACAATTAACTGCTTGGTTTAATATTTTCCAGAGACAGAGGTTTCAGTTAGGTTTCCCATTTACACCATATCCAGAACCAGTACAGCTCCCATCTAGAAGAAAGAAGTAGTCATTTCCAACAGCAGAAATGTATCCATTTTCAGTTATTCTGGTTTTAGAGACTTTGTTTCAAATAGTTCCTTATTTAATATAGCAGATTTATACGACACTGTACAAAAGTTACTCTTAATTTCTAGGTTAAGAGTCAGATTATAGGTTAATTAGATTATGGGCAACCACAATAAACCTAATGGATATGGAATGGCCTAACATACTCAAACAAATTATGTCCCCAATTAGATAACAGCCATTACAGTGACAGTAGGTGACCATTCTGCAGTCATCATTGTATAGGAATTATGACTTTACTACCTTTAAATTCTCAAAATTGTCATTAATGCCAGTAACACTCTGAATCAGGTATTATTTTGATATCAACTATTATGACAATAATTAATTTCTGAAGGTGGCTACCTCCTCATAGTGAAATTACTTCCAGAATAGTAATTTCCCCAGTGAGATCATCTTTTTCCACTCACCCAGCCTCCATGCAGTAAAAACAGCTTTACTGCTTTCGTACTATATTATTCTCACTGAAGGGGCGTAAGATTCCCATCAGCACTCCACGCTCCTGCAGCCTCACAATTTCTTGGAAGATTAAGTGAGATTCTGCGTTTCTATACCCCTTCCCTTCTCTGTTCCCTAACTAGGAAAGAACAGACTCAGCCACAGAAATGGTGATGTAACAGCCAATATGCTTCAAACGTCAATGATTAAATAACATTGCGTCACAGAACACAGCTACTCTTTTCTGATTATAGCCTGCCCATAAGATCTTATCCCTGAATCAGGGCTAACGTATAATTCCACCTTCTGGTAACAGTGTTATTTATTCATCTTCTATATGTAAATTATTTGTTCAGATGGGGCTAGAAATTAAAGAAAGGAAAAGTCAGCTGTCATCTTATAATGAACTTTTACAACATGACACCCCAAAAGAACTGGTTTTGTACCACACAGCACTGAAGAACACAAGACTGAAGACTCCTACAACACAAGGTAGCTTCCCGATGAGCTACGCTTACCCTTGGAGCAGTCCTAACACAGAGACTTACCAAAGGACCATCGTCTTCTAGGTTTGTAATCACCATGTAAATATTCAGCTTGGGCAGCCTCACCAGAACAAGGATTTTCCTTCCACAGAGTGGGGGGCTTAAAAGCCCACGCACTGGAGTCCTGGCATCCAGGTGTGCAGCAGGGAACCCACAGACACAGGAAGCTCACTGCAAGGCTTTAACTTTGACCTTCAAGGCTCTACCTGGTTTTCTCCAAGGCAGTCCAGGCACATCAGAAACCCTGCCCGTTGCAGCCTGTGCATGAGGTTTCTCTGGAGTTATAGATACCAGCAGCCTCAGGAGCTACATGAAGCTAGTAGCAACAAACTGAGGCTCTTGTTTTGCTGGTTTCACATTTACTTCCCCTGCTAGAAACATTGGCCCTCCTTTCTTTGAGCAGCTCTTGGTGAAGTCTAATCTAAGGAACCCAACCTATGCTGTTTTTTTTATAAATACTCATAAGGATTCACATTCACAAATCACACTAGTTACGCATTCAGTGTATGTTAATTCTGGAGTTTTGTTTGTTTTAATCTTCACAGATAAGCTGTTCTTGTTCTAAAATAGTTAATTTAAAAATGTATAAAAATTAAGTTTCTGATTTTAAATAGAAGCTAGAAATAAAACTGTGAAACAAAGCCAAATAATCTTAGAACTGTTAGAACTGTAAATGACCTAAAGGTGCTGTAAAATAAATAGTGCTGTTAATTCTTCATGAAGTGTTAAACACTGTAAATCATTAAGATTTTTTTCCCCTAATGGAAATATTTAATTCAGCATTTTCAGCTGGCTGACGATTTTTCCATAAAATTGAATATGATTCCATGAAACAGAGAAACAACAAAAAGGAACTAATTTTCCAACTACAGCGGTTTATGAAAGAGTTTATTTGGAAAACCATTAGCTTTCTTAACATTCTTACCCTGTGGCTTCCTTTCTAAATCACCTCTTTCCTTTTTATTTCTAAGACCTGTTAGTGAAGTATTTACTCAATGTTCATTTGTAAAGCAGACAATTTAAGGAATATGTTGGTATACAGGCTGAGGAAGGTGTGAGCTGAAAACCAATGAAGAATCCAGGTACCTAACCTAAATTCCAGAGCATATATGGCTTTAAACCATATTTCTTGTATTGTATGTCTTGAAACTCAGAGTAACTTACAGGGTTTCAGAGCTGTGAGATGAAAATCAAGCCAGATTCAAGATTTGCAGCCACAGGCAATTAAAAAAACAAGGGAGAAATAACTGACATTGCAATAGCATCAGCTTTGATACCAGCATCCACCGTTTTCCCAACAGGGTGGTGCAAGGAAGCTTGTGCAAGGAGAGAATCACCCCTAGTTCTCATAGCACTGAAGTACCAGAATCTATTTTTGCCATTCCTCCTCCTCCCCTGCATCACAGGGCGGGGGGGGGAAAGCACTCAAAAGCACAGAAAAAGCTGGGTTAATCCATTCACTGAGATATTTAGAAGCACTAAAAAGCTTTTACCTGTTCAGAACCATCACCAAGAAAATTCATACAGGTCCATTTCAGGAAGGGCAGAGAGAACAGATCATACGCAGATGTCTGAGTGATCTTTATTTAAAAAATAGGAAGGAGGAGTAGTCCTACACCTGGTTCAAGAAAGAGTACTACATTATGTCTAAGATGTTTTCAGACACAGCATATTCCATTGAATAAAAATATTCCAAGAATAAACATCAGCAGCTGATCAGCCGGAATTCATGGTGAAAGAGTAATGCAATGTCCAAGGCAGTTAAGCCACAAAGAGTAGTTAACTACTAAATTGCAACATGACACTTGCTCATGCTCAGAGCTCAGTGGGAAATCCAGAAGCAAGTTCTGCCTCTGCGATTATGCACCATTTAGAGCTCTTATTTAGTAGTTTTGCTCGTACAGCTTTGCAGGATCCTTAATGGACCCTTTATCAGCTGACTGACAGATTTCCCAGTGCTAAGACAGGTTGAGAAACATTCCAGCGACTCACCCCCACACACACACACTACACCAACCCACCTCTTCAAGGATTCTGGAGGCACTAGTAGTTTGCCTTATGTCAGGGAGCTTTGCTTACAGTTTTTATCTGCATCTCACCCACCGCTGATCAGCTGAGTGGCAGAGGGGCCGTATCTAGATGAGTGAATCTGGCCCTTAATCTCTAAATAGTTCCAGGCTGTCACCTGGTTTGGCTTCCTACAGCCCCACTGATATGATTTAAATGGCTCCAAAACCTCGAGCTTTGCTAGCTTACAGTTTTGGGATTGTTCATAACAAAGTGACTCTTCCAAAATCTGGTTCTTTTATTCTGCTCCTTTTAATAACTCTGGGCAGACTTCCTTGAAAGCTTGACTTTATATTATTGTTTCTGATGAGATATAGCTCTAAATTTAAGTCAGCATACCTTTTACACCTAATACTTATTGTATAACAGCTCATCCACTGATACTCTGTGATTAGAGATAGATAATATCTACATCTCCCTGCCATAAGTTCCAATGCGCAACTTTACAGAGGTAAATAGATGTTAATTACCTGAAGATTAGTTGAATAATCCCACTGTAAAGAAAGCTAACAAAAAACGCTCAATAAAATCATGCTCTGAAGATTAGTTGAATAATCCCACTGTAAGGAAAGCTAATAAAAAAGGCTCAATAAAATCATGCGACAAAGTAGTCTTCTAATGAAGAGTGCTATACTGCACTAACCTAAAAGGTAGATATGTGGGAATTTTTTTTTTTTTGATTTCACATAAGGAACCTTCAAAAAAACCACATTCCCTTACATAAATTAATAGCTCCTATTGAAGATAGTCTGAGAAAGAGAACAATGTACCTCAGTGCATACTACCTAATTCTCCAATAAAAGAGCTTACCATAACTCACAACATGTTCTCAATTATTAGTTTCTAAAGAACATAATGTTAATATGAAAGTACATATAAGCAGTATGGTTTCCTTCCAGGAAATTAAAATTACATTCTGCATTTAAATAAGACATGGAAGTTTGAATTTATAGTTTCTACACTGAGCAAATTTGTTTGGGTTATGTTTTTGGTTTTGTTAATTTTTTTACTACTTTTCTAACAATCTTTTTATCCCAGGCAGATCAAACAGGTAAGACATGTCCTTCTGAGTGTGGCATAACACTTCTTTTTCCATTTTAGAGTTTAGCTAAGGAACTATGTTCATCTGAAGCATTTTTCATCCAAAAGCATTATATCTCTTCAACAAAACACATTTAAGGCCCAACTAGAACATGCTTTGCCCTAGCAACAGAAGCAGTAGCCTCTTTAGAATTGTAGGAGATGATTCCTGGCCCAGATGGACATCTTTTGATCATTACACCAAGAGGGTACATGCAATAGCCTTTCTTTAAACAGACTCATCATGCTGTTCTCTAAATCCTTTATCTGAGCACTTAGAGAAATGATATTATAAAGGATACCCACACATAGTTTGGATCTAGAAAAACCACTGCACATTTGGCACATAAAGACCATTTACAAAGTACCTACACAGAAGATAATATTGTGTATATATAGGATAAGAGCTTGGGTGTACCTTTTGCCACAGAGGAACACTAGTATTTGCTGCTCAGAAGGCAAGTTCAAACAAAACTATCATGGAGACCCTCCCACCAAGTCACAAGGTTCAGAGAGGATCCCCTTGCTTTCTAAACTCCCTCTCAGAGAAGACTCTAGGTGTGGCTGGTGCCAATCCTAGTCCCAGACTTGATCAACAGCTTATGTCTAAATGATTATATATATATACACACAATCAAACCAGACAGACAGTAAACTCAAAAGGCAAATTTATTTGTCTAACTAAAGTCAAAAGTCAGGATTAAAAAAATAAAAAAGGAAAAATGTACTCTTAATCAAAATCACATTACACTCCAACAAACATTAAACTACAGGTTCAGGATACCATGCAGAACTCAATTACTACACAGCTCAGGGGACCCCCAGACTTTGGGATGATAATTCAAAATGTGCAATTGCTCACCTATATGATGAGTGCTCTCAACCTCAAGGAGTTTCCTTAGGTGGTCTCCCAACAAAAAGGGAGAGGTGCCCACCATTGTGAAAAGAACCAACTCAGGACAGCCCCTGGCAGGGCTCCATTTATACCCTAGGGCAAAGCTGAGCTGTGGCCATATATGGTCAGCAGCTGAGAAACTTCTCTTGACTGAGGCATTTCATTGGCTAAAGGCCCTGTCTGTCAACTGAGGGCCCCACCTTTCCTGTCCCCTGATTGGGGTGTGCACACGCCCCACTAGGTGTGGTCTGCTGGCTCAGAAGTTTCTGGTATTGCTGGGGGCGGGTGCTCTTGCCACACCTCTACAGAAATACATGCACATACGAAACGATGGTAGAGAGTAATGGAGATATTAAAGCAAGTGGTTTGTTTGGGTGTTTTATCCCTACGTTTATGCGAGCATATGCGGTATGCTTTCAAATATTTCATGATTTGGTTTCTTGCATGAGATTTTCTGAGTATTTTCACTAATATCGTTAAGAAATTTCTAACATATTCTGTATTTAAATTCTTTAGTCAAGCTCCATAATTAGCCAGCAAATCATATGCTAATTGACTGGACTGGAGCTGTTACATACAGAAGATTGGGATTAAAGTATCTCAATTATTATGTCCTTTTTGAGGATGTAACAACATTCAGCTGTAATTTATACCCTCCCAGCTGAGTTCTAGCTCTAGCTGAGTTCTAGTTCAAAACAAAGCAAGTATCGGAGCTTGCTTAATTTAACAAGGGCTGTAGATAGCTCAAACTAGTCAATTAGATTTTGCCCTGAAATACACTAAGAGCAATCATTTCATCAATAGTAGCTGAGCACCTCTTTAGGAGATTAACACATTTCAGCTGAGGCTGTTTCAAAATCACAGCAACAAAACACAGCATAATGGATGACTTTAATTACTTGTTGCCTGTACTGAATGCTAGTTAGCTTTGGAAAATGCAAATACAGTACTATTTACATTGGTACAGTTAAGTTAGGCTGGAGCCATCCTAAAAAGTTCTTGCCCTGTGTACTCCTATCCTGACTATATGGATGTCTGAGTTAGCAAAGTTATGATTATTTGGCTGATGACTGGTTTGTTGCTGAACCAGCAGAAAAGAAAAGCCAAATCAAGGATACCTAATGTCTTTCTGAAACCACTGTTAAATCTGTTATCAAATGTTTTCAGTAGGATCGCTGCTTGTATAGTTAACATTGAACTTTTTCACGTGAGGAGATATTTGCAAGATACTGTAAAGTAATTTGGATTTTTTGCTCATTAGAATAATTACAAAACAGCTGGGATAGAAAATTACATTCCCTAATGGATTTCTTCTCCTCCACACCTTCAGGACCATAACCCTCTGCCACCTTCCCCCCCTGCCGAAAACCTACTACCTGCAATATACAGTCACCTGTTAGCACTTTTTATAATATACAGGTTGACTGAAACAATATAAAGGTTCATAGTTAAGCCTTTATGCCTAACTAGAAATGGAAATATTTTACTTAAAACTGCCTTTGTCTCAAAAAAATTGACTTTGCACAGTAGAAAGTGAGAATATCTACAGATTTCGGGTCATTGTTTCCTCTTATGACTCCATATCACTGATGGAAGTAGCTAGGACAACATGGAATACATACTCCCAACCAGGATCTCTGGGCAATAAATCCCAGAGGAGGCAAAGAAAAAAAGTGCATCAGAGGAGGCAAAATTCTTTCTACTGTTGCTGTACAGTAAGGGTACAGAAAAGTGATCATTGAATAAAGGCAGTAGATTCTGCCACCTGAAGTGGCAAATTCTAGCAATAATTTTCAAATGTAGCAGTATCTAAGCAAAACTCTGTACCTACTGTGAAAATGTTAATGATGGGAAGCTTAGTAGTGGTAGCTGTATTTTTAGTGACAGCACCCCCCTTCCCTCCCAGTCTGAATAAGAATATACTTTTGCATTATCCTACCTTTCATTTCATTATTGCTCATAAAGAAATTAAGTACAGCCTTGTCAATTATCTCAGTAAACCATCACCTGAATACCTTCATATTTTTCTTTCTAATGGTCTCATGTTCAGTGTTACATTGCCTTAATACAGTAAATGTATACTTCAGACATCAAAATTCACCTCCAATGTTTCATCAAATTAAAATTGCACACCATTTTGCTGTTCATCAGTCTTTTGATTGACACAGATTGTTGGCTTTCACTTAGTAAGACTTGAGCGCACGCCAAATGCATATCATACATTCACTGACTTGGCAGGAACGCTGTTGCGCTCCTTGAAGCCCAGGCCAGTTACGGGAGCTGATAATCCAGTCTTGGACCCCAGTGCCTAAATTTCCTTTTAACATCTGTTATTCAGCAATAAATTTACTGGACTGTGAACAACAGGTTCATATTGCATGAATGTTCTCGAAACCTCTGCTTGGGAATTTGCATGCAGTGCATAGCTGAGTCCATGGCTGAAGCTGGCTGCAATCAGCTTCATCCTTTGATGCACACAAGTTGAAAAACATATTCAATGATATCAGCTGTTCTTTTATACAGGTATGGAGATGACTTGAATTTCAACAGTCCTTTAGAATAGCTCTGGCAAAAGCTCCCACATTTTTTGAAAATAAGTCTGTTGATTTTCAAAGAGAATACATCAAGTTCTCTTTTTCTAACCTGAAAAATGTCAAGTGTCACACATTAAAATGGTACGTAGGCCACCAGCCCTGAAAAGATCATCCTATTTCCCTGAGCCAGTCAATCCAATCTGAATTTGTATTTCAGATAAACTGTGCAAAATATGCCAGTTTGCAAAAACAATGTATCTTTGTCTCCTAATGATACAATTTGACAAGCTAGATTTTCTCATAGCAGATTAATATACTATCTAATTACTAACTTGTAAATTTTTAATTTCCTCTTTCTCCATTCATTGTGCAAGAATTTTCAGGCTTGACTTGGAGAGATGAATTCACAGAAATGTTCTCTCCTTTGCATTTTAAAAATATAGCTGTACATCTTCCCCCTCACAGCATTTATTGCCATCTCTTGTTAACAAGCACTACAAAATATCTGAAATTGTCAGCACCTTCAGGCTGTATAAAGTTGGAGTTATACAGTTGTATAAAGAGTGAAGGACATGATACATTTGCTCTAGTTCTGTTTTCAGTATCTACCAACATGCCTGAGATGAAATCCTTTTGTAACTTCTGAAATCCAGATGTCTTTAAGTCATGAGTGAAACAATTTCTTCCTTCACTCCCCCAGGGGTTTGGCTGCCTGGGCTTAGTTCCAGATTTTGGTGCAGCTGTGTGACCTCAGGTCAGACAGATGTGTGGGAAGAGCTGTGTGAGAAAGAGTCGTGAGAAGCGGGACCTGCCCTGCCTTGCTTTGCACTTGTGTTTAGCTGGGCTGATTGTCCCTTGTCCTGGCCGAGCTATGCTGCAGTGGTGATGGTTCCTCTCTGCTATGGACCTGTGTGGTGCTCCGAACTCCTGGCTGACACCGGACCCGCTCTCCTCACCTTGAATAAGTGAGGGGACTGAAGGGACTGAGCCCAGCAGTCATGTTGCTGTCCTTGCCTGTCTCGTTATCACCCCCAGCAAGGTTCACCTTGCTCTCTGGAGCAACCTGCCCTTGCTGCACCTCGGTGGCAGTCTGCTGTGTCCTCAGCAGCCTGACTCACCGGGATTGAGTCTGTACCTTGACTGCATTCTTGAGGAATCATCTTTCAAATCTGTGTGGTTTGTTCATGTTAGCCTAAGCAAATACTATGGAAAGTTTAGCTTAGGGCAGGTAAAAAATCAGGAGAACATTATTGAATTTATACATTCTCTGCGGTTCTCTTCCAGGGAGGTACGTACTTATCCCCTTCCAAAGAAGGTCACTAGCATAAGAAATCCAAATTGCTGTTAGGTATCCTTTCCTATTAATGCTTCAGTAACAGATACACACCACGAAAAGATGCCCAATTTGTGGAAGGAGAAAAAGGTCTTCGCACACAATGATACGTTACAAATACACCTCAGTGGCTTTCCCAAATGGGCAGCAGCAGCAGCAGTTATCCTGCAGCCAAACATCTACAAAATATCTCCTGTGACTTTGTTGAACCAAACATATAATGGCTATGAGGAAGTTTCAGCTTGAGAACCTTGGAAGAGCTACACATGTGCAGAATTTCTCTCAGATGAACTGTCCAAAGCAGTGTAGACAGCACCGACTGCATGAGGCTCTGATGCAGAGTGGGAAAGCGTGATTTAGATGTACTTTACAATCACCATTCTTTATTGGTCTGCATTCCCTGAAATCTAACATACAGAACACAGACTGCAATTTAATTCTTTCAAAACATCCCTAAGCAGGGGGATTTGGATGCTCGCTTTCGCTGGAAAGTTGCTGAAATATAGTTCACCAGCTACAGACTGTACTGTTGAATTATGCAAAAAAAAAAAAAAAACCAAACCCAAAAAGAGACAGTAATAATCTAGAATATGAGGCTAGAATGACAGAAGAAAATAATTGTCTTGTAAAACAGTGTCTCATATCTTACTATAACCTATTCTTTAGTAGACAGTTGGGAAAAAAAAGTAAGTGCCCTGAAGTAAAAAAACTTAATGATCTATTTTTACTGGAAAACAACATATGACCCAGAAGATACCTGCATTTGTATTTATTAGGAGTTATTTCCAAGTTTTAATTCAAGGTTTCTTTAAAGAAATCTTAAGCTCTGACAAATGGTGAAGGTGAACATTTCAAACCACAGTACTCAGTGAAATAGTTTTCCTTCAGAATCTAACATGAGGGCAAAAGATAGCATATGATAAGAATCGCATAAAAAGATAGAATAAAAACCTATGATTTTTATTACTGCTGCTATACTTGTAAGTGACTTACTGGAGACTGGAAATCGACAGTCCCCTGCAGAAGTAGAATAGACATAAAATTGATGGCACTGAACAATTCATGGCCCCATTTTATGTGATGTAGGAATTTAGATGTAAAGTCAAAATACAAATTACCTCCTTCAGAGAAGTTGCAGAGAAAATCCATTATGAGGAAATCATTGCTAAAGGAGGAAAACATGGGGTTCATTAATGTGGAAATTCCTGACATTCTTTAACGAGCGAGAGAGAGTTTTTCCAGACAATTCAGGTCTCTTCAAATGTAAGGAACTGACTTTTCCCTCTTCACTGAACTTACCAAACTTCTTTGTATTACCCCACATGGGTAGTTTTCATTTAGTGTGCACATAATTGCTATTAAACTTTACAGCAGTTATGCACATGCATCAAGGATAGAATAGATATCCTTGATCTTATGTCTTCATATTCCTAGTAGAGAGACTCTAAAACCAGGTAGAGGATAAATGCTGCTAGCTCTGTGGTTTATTCTCTGAATCTGAAGTGTGGCAGGTGCAAAGATATTTACATGGGGAAAAGATCAACCCACAGGAAAGTAAAAGCAAAACAGTTCAATGTCTTACAAGTAAGGCTGAGATATTAACAGATTTTGGTTGTTAACAGAATAAAAACCTAGTTCAAAACATTGTTTGTTTGTTTTTTTGTTTTCCTGAGAAGTAAAATCTTTCAAATATTTTTGTTCCTGTTTTTTTCAGCCACATTTTTCATTGTGGGTTTATCTAATGGTTTTGGTCAAACTGAATGTGCATTCCTTCATGAATATAATGTTCAACTACAAATTTCGCACTGCTTCACTTGTTCTACAAAATGTGTACACAAAATAAAATAAAACACAGTGCACTGAATTATTGCTAAGCTGCACTCAAGAGACACTGATAATTCCAAACAAGAAAGAGTATAATACATGGCTGCTTTATGTAGTAATAACAATTATAGCGCAGCTAATAAGTAAATGTTAGTGGATTAATGACTAAAAAATTGCAAGACTATAAACCAAAAACCTCAAAGAGACAAATAACTGCTTATGTGTAAACATGTACAATCTTACCAAAATTAGTCAAGTAACAGTTACAGTAGCTGCATTTATAGTGATATTAGAAGGTGAATGGGGATTTAAGATGAAATTCAGCAATGAAGAGGGTGCTGAGAAACAATTTCCTCACCTTTCCCTCCCAAGCAGGCAATTCTAAAACACAGTCATGCCAAGACAGTCCTTGTAAGACTGTCTGTTGCTTTCCGTCGTTGTAGGGAATGTGACCCCTCCTTTCTCCAAAGACTGAAAGAAGTATCTTGCACACATGTTTGCTATTGAACTAGACTGCGGGAGACAGTCCTCTTTCAAAGGAAAAAGCAAGTGGCAAAAACCTGGGTTGTGAAGAACAAGTGTATTGCATCAGGTACCACCTTTATTATAGGAAAATGATAAGAAGTGACAAAGTGAAACATTGTCATAAAGAACACGTGGGATTCACGTTGGGGTAAAAACGTTACACTGTACCATGGGCTTTCACTTAGCATTACTACTTTAAGATCCAGCATGTAACAATAAAGTAAGATATGCAATAATACCAGGGAAAATTCCAGTCCTTCTCAAAGGTGTGGGCCACACTGATGTCTCCTATGAACAAATGGGTTGAGCCTAAATGCTCAAAACGGTGTAAATTTCATTAAAATCATGCTTGAGTTAATTTGCAGGTAATCAAACATTACCTAGTATCTGAGGTACAGGTCAAGCAACCTAAGCACTGCTGGTATTAGGAAAGAGAGGCTGAAAGGAATTTAAAAATTATGAATGTGTATGTTTTGCTTTTCAGATTTGAACTTCCAGAGATTCTGCCATATGCTATTTTGCGCTGACATTGACTCAATTTACATTATGTACATCACAATCAGGTTTTTATTTTCCTTCTCTGTTACCTGCACATTAATCTACTTAGATCACTGGGGAAGAGTTAAGGTTTATTCCTGCATATGACTGACAGATTTTGCAATTCAGAGACAAGGCTACAGAATATCCCAAATTAATGATGGTAGGGTACCATATTTAAAATTATTTTAAAAGTCTCCAGATACACTATGTGTTGTTTTATTCTGTTCTTGACCAACATTTTACAAAATCCATGAAGTTGGCTGACCCTGAAAGCTGTCAACTTCAATATTAAATGTTATCAGTTCAATATTGATGGCTGAAGAAAGTGAAGCAGGCTGTATACTAATGCTCTGCCTTTACAGGGGAAAGCTAAGCTGCATGAGCTAGAAAAGCTATTAACTGGACAGTTAAGTTGTGCTTGTCAAATGATTAAATGGTGAGCAAGTTTTGCCAACGACAATGGTGCATTTATGTCCTCCTTAAACTCTTCCTTCCCTACTAGCCATTAATCCCTATTCTTGAACACAGCCTTTCTGATGCAACAAAAATATTTTGCTTATATAATTTCTGTGGAATCCCCAAGCTACTCTAGTAGATTTGGATGGTGACTTACAGTTTAGTAAAGGACTAAAGTATGTAACATTACTAACACAAAGTCAGAAAGTTTTGTTTTATATAGACAGATAGTGTGTAGAGGAAAATCATAAAAACATAGTTTCTTTGAAAGTACACTGTTTTGCTTTCTTATTTTTTTACTTTTTTCCTCTGTCAAAAGGAGGGCGATTACAATCAGGAAGGATTTTATTTATATCATTGTAAATCAGCATTAATGAAACTACTTCTGTACACAGCAGAAAGGGTAGACTAGAAGCTGCTAACTTGGTGGTTCTTTTAACTTCCTTCACTTGTTCCTGCTATGTTTTTTTTGTACAGGTAGGCTAAGGAAGTTAACAGGTTTAGCATAGGCATTTAAGCTCACCTGTTCATTCTCATAATTACTGATCAACATGAACAATGGGAAATTAAAATATGAGTTACAGAGTAACTTTTGCTGAAAGTAAATTTCTTAGGTTCTTTAGTCCAACACATTTTAACACAAAAAAGGGAAGCAGTAGGATGTCAATGATGGGTTTTGTAATAATCAAAAGAAGTGTTTCTCTCTGTTAAGGATAACCAGTTTAGGGAAATACTTTCAGAACTACATTACCTCTAAGTAACCTCAGTGAAGGAAATCTAGCCAATTCAGGGTATTTAACAAACTTGCCTTAGAAGTAGTAATTTCAAACAGATAATCTTCTATAGAATACATAACCAATTTAAAAACATTATATATCAAGTTTTATTTACTAAGCAAACATACAGAAAAAGGAGTTGAAGTTTTCAGTATTTCAGAGGGTGTGATATAACAATATGCAATCAATAGAGGTCAAAGATACAAATTTTATGTGAAATTTGTCAAAAAACCTCTCCAGTTTTGCTAGATTATTCTCTAGTCTCTTAGTTCAGTATTGGAGCTCTTCTTGTGTTTAGCATTTACTGAGAGAAAAGCAAGGCATTTCCTGCCATGGTGCAGCTCATCAAAACGTGTTGCTCACACTTAGTAAAATGTTCCATATTTTTGGAAGTAGTGGCATGCTAATTTGTTAAAATAAATATGGAAAACTGAAACAATATGTTACTTTTTATTAAAAAAGAATAATTATTTTATTTATTATTTTTATAAGTAATATATTTTAAAAAGCTGTTTTTAATTGGCCTGAAGCAGTCTACCGGTAGAGAGGAAGTCCAGGAACTGGTAATAGAAAGGGATTGTAAATGAGATATTGCCTGCTTTTTCTCAAAAAGCTTACAGATTGAAGTATGTCCATTACCACTTATTTTCACTAAAATAGGGAGCAAACTTCCTTTCCAAACACTCCAGGGAAATATGATCTGGTATATGCATCTTATTTATTTTACTTACAGATTAGCAAGGGATATTTACTTTAACCATAGCTTCCAAAAAAATAATTATTTTCAAAATTATTTATTTTCAGAATATCTAAAACCAAAATTGTGATTAAAGTCACATTTTGGAAATTCACCATACTTAGATGTGTTAGCAATAAAGAGAAGCTCTAAACTAAGTATAATTTTGAGATATTGAAATGTATGGATATGATTTATAATTGCCTTTTCTGTGTGTCATCCAAAGGGAGAGAGAAATGATTGCATGAAAAGGAACAGTAAAGTGGCTAATGTGGCTGGATTTCCAACTATTTGAAGAAAAACTAAGGGAAGAAAAAAGGAAAGACTGTCAGGCTATTTTGCAGTACTAGATATATTAAGTGGCTCAAAATGATATCATCATCTTCTTCAGCAGTGCTCCTAAAAGAGCGAATCATTCATTGTGTTGAATCTTCAAATACTGGCAGAAATAGAAGCAAAGGTATACATAAATTAATCATACCAACAATCTTCTATTAATATAAAAAACATTATGTAAAGTATTTGACTGTCATCTAAAATAACTTGATAGTTTGCTGGAAGTGTTAAAAATCATCATCCTTTAAAAAAAAGTCTAATATCATTTGATATAAATTACATTAACATAGATGTCCCACTGCAAGACTTGGCTGTACTGAAGATAGTGAAGTAAATGGCAGGGAAGTGAAAATTTTAATTTTAATTTCTCTACAGCTTCAAAGTTAGTAATAAGTAGTGAACCTAAAGTGATTTGATCTTTGCAGCAATTTGTTGAATTTCCTTTCAGGTGAGGGTAAATTTGAGAAGCAGAAATCAGGATTTTTTCCAGGGAAAATATTTCTGCGATGATTTAAAAGAAAGTCACCAGTTTTTCAGTTTAACCTTGTGATGAACAGTAACAATTTTACTATTTTATTTGGAGTCATGTTAGATTGCATAAGTGGTGTGGATGGGCAGCCAGCAGGAGCAGCAGGCTCCGTAGAGCAGCAGCAGAGAACTGCCTTCTTCCTCTCATCGTCACTTACTCCCTGGGGAAGAAGTCTTCCTGTGTACAGCAAAGAAGCAGACAGAAAGAAGGAGTTCATTGGGACATAAGGAGTTGGAGTTTGTTGCAACTCAGAAGTCAGTAAGACTTGGAATAAATCCATGAGGTGGAACAGGCACAAAAGGAGGACACAGCTTGGAGAGATTTATTTACAAAGTCTTTTACTCCTATTCTGTTTCACCTTGAGTTATCTTTTCATAGGTATTTTAAAAGTGAGCTTCCTGTAAGTATTACTTATGCCTGTTTCTGTTCTAATACAACCTGTCTTTTGTGGGTAAGAGCTCTTCTCTCTTCAACACTTACTGGTTAAAAAAGAAAGGCAGAATGGGGGGCCCAAGCTATTCTAACTTGCTTTTTCCAAATATCAGTGCAGATTTTAATGGTATCTGGAATGTGTGTTTTATTCGGGTCTCCTTGTTTCCAAGGAACTTATTTGTTCTGGTTTTTAATTATAGAAGAGGAAAAATATATTCTTTTGTAATAAGACAAGGTTTATCTGTTTCTGCCAGAGCTAGTCTGACACGTATTAACAGCCAGACTCCAAAAAGCCAGAACAGAAGGAAATATTTTACAGAAAAATAACCTCATGTCTTTTCATGAGGCTAAATATAATTTGATCAGCTTTTAGACATTTACATATAAGAGCAAATAAGATTATTATTTTTTAACGCATTCAAGAAAATGTACTATAAAGGTCAAACTCAGAATGCTCTGGCTTAAGAGGTGATATATTTTAGTTACATAAATGTTTACCTAACGCACCTTCCCTATCTATCGGACTGTAGACAAGACAGGAAATTTTCCTGATTGACATAGGTCTACAGAGAAGAATGATGAAAGTGAAGTTAAGCACTGTTAATCTGAGTACATAATTTACTAGTATGATAATTTTTCTGAGAAGTTTGTGTAGGAAAGTACAAAGGACAGTGGGGATTTTTTTGTTGGACTTTCTGAATTGCCCCTAAAGGCAGTACATTAGAAGATGTAAACAAAAGATCACTACAGCAGAGCTATTTGTTTTTTGTTGGAAGCCCAGCAGAATTAAGATTTCTTAAGGAGAGAGATAAACTTAGTCATTAAGCCCTCAATTAACCAATCTATTTTTTTAATTCAATATTGGAAGCTGAGTAAAGGCAGAATTGGATGATTGATTTCTAAAGTTTTTATAGAATCAATGAAAGGACAAAAAAGGTTTAAGTTTTGTGAGGTTAGAATTGGTTTGGCTCATTAAAGGTAGCTGAGGACATTGGCAGGACAGTTTTAAACCATCTCTGGTTACATCTACAGTGACTTCATATGGCTGTGCCGAAAAGGACCAGCACACTCCTTAGTCAGCTCCATTAAATCCATATGGTCATTTGGACAGACCTCAGCTGCAAATACACCACTGCTCACAGGTTCAATCAATGTTAGGGCTACCTGCAAACTGTCTTCTCATTGCAACAATATTGACTGCCTTTCTAAAAGTAATACTGTTGAAAATAATGTCATATAACCAGGAGGTTACCATGTTAGATAAACTTGTTAGAGTGAGAGCAAACTCAGAAGAAAGACTGCACTCTGGAAAGATAATGAGCAGAGGGAGGAGATTTGTTTTTACACATTTTCTTTCAGTCTAAACAGTATAGCTGAATTTTATTTCCTTAAAATTTTGGTAGTTCTAGTGTATCTGTGGATGAAAATTACCCATGCCAATTAAATTCCCTCTTTCTTAAAGCAAGTACAGCAAAAGAAAGCAGAACTACCTCTGAGCTGTGGATATCTTTGGATCCCATCCCACCAAGAAAAATATTAGATGTTCCATGATCCCCAACCTTCTGTCACCTTCTGCACTGTCAAAGACACTTTTGCTGCCATGGTTGCCTGAAGAGTAGGCAAACTTAGAGTCAGTGCTATGCAATTAGGAACCCATCATGGTAATATATCACCTATTATTTTTTGTAGTATAGTTTTAATAGTTTCTGTTTCTGGAATTCAAACTCAGAATTGAGTCAGAAATAGCAATGAATTGTAACGAGTCAATATTTACCTCTTTAATATCAAGGAACAGAACCATCTGGAATATGAAGCTCCATGAAAATGGGATTAGATGGGTGTTAGCCTAAGTCTTAGGTCTTGAGGAGAGATGGAGAGGAAACTGCAGTCATTACTTACACTAAGTATTTAAAATCCAATAGAAGTCCTCAAGGACTCTGTTTAATATGAAATTTTGCAGAAGATACTGTTCTTTATAGTTAACTGCATTTTAGGGCAGGGTGTTTCACTTCTATAATGGATTTGTATTTTAAAGGACAACAATATCCACAGATAGGAGCCCTTCAATATTTTGCCTTATTCAAAAGAGAGCTAAACTTGCAAAGTACTCCATGACCTTACATTAAGTTGTGTTGTAGACAATTAATTCCTGTAGCTACATGGGAAGAATCTCATATAAATGTATGACCTTATGAGGTCCTCATTTTTAGGGGTTTTGGCAACATGTGTTGCCAAAAAATGGCAAATAAACACAAATAAATACAATTAAGATCTATAAATGTTTCTTATCTGGTTAAGTCAATATGTGTTTTTATCATGACAGTCATTACACATACAATTAGGCAAGACTTAGTTAGAGAGGGCTATAGCTTCATGAATACAAAGAGGTTAGCAAGTTCTGTTATTCACAGTGGATCTAAAGAGAATGAATTGGAACTCAAACCAAAGTGTAATTCATTTTATTGCCAAGAATGTTTTCACTTTGTATCTTTTATCCTTAGCTGTTTGAAAAGTATATTTGCTTTATTAAAGAATTTTGAATGCACTAATCATAACTTTGCCTTGGGCCAAATTTTGATCTTTTTCATTTATTAACAAAGACAAAATATTTCTGTAGATTCAAAAATACTATGGTAATTTGGGCTTTTAAAAGAATGTAATAGGTTGTAAGATTTCACACAAACCAAGCTATTTCATTTATCAAGAATTCAAATACACTATTTTTAAAGCCACACTTGTCAACTGCAGGTAAACTTTCTGCTGTAGTAATTTTAGCTGGCTAGGTAGTATTCCTCTTGTTCCACATATGGATATGTCAAGTAAGCAATGACAAGTAACAGTGCAAAAGAAGCTTGGTCCAAGTGCAGGTGTTTATCCATATCTGTAGAGTCCATCCTATGTTATGTACATAGTTAAACACAATAGTACTTCAGAGTTTTTAAATTATCTACTCAGAGTGCAGTCTTGATCTATTCCCTTCTTCGTAAGTATTAGGATGCAAACTTTATTTCATAACCACAGTAGTCCTGTACACCAAAAGGATAGCGCTCAGTTAATAGTGACTTTACTGATTTTTCTTCTTCTTCAATTTGCAACCCTCAGGTCTTATTACTTTCTATGTCATCAAATCATGCTACCAAAAAAAAAAATAAATAATTCTTTCCTAATTGAGTGTTTTTATGAGATGATGTAACATGATGATATCCATTTTGTAGGTAGGTCCAAAGGCACAGAAGGCACAGGTCTTTTAAGACCTTCTAAAAGGAAGGAATTTTAAGTATTGGTCTATTTCATTGTTTGCTGCCAAAATATGTTTAAGGATCTAGGCATGAGAGATTAGGCCAGAAGTCATTTGGAAGATCTGTATTTCAGACCACTGGGTAGTGTATAAAAGGTTAAGCATTGATTTTATTTGCACAGCTATAAGCATACAAAATTTAGACAAGCCGAACTAGGCCAACAGGCTGTGAACTACAGGAAACAGGTGATGACATACAGAAGGCTTTTCCAGCATAATATGCAGGTATAGAACCCTATCCTTTGTGGTGGCATTCAAATAATTTTTTCCTTATCACTATCAAAGACCAGATCTTTTGTCCTTTCAAAGTTGTTTTCTCTTAGGTCGTGAAAGTTTCTGAGTACAATGAGGGGCAGGAAATGTAGGAAAGGGTCTGTTCATCCAGAACCATCTGAATAGAATGTGTTTAACACAGGTTGGAGTTTTGCAAGTTTTGTTGTCAAACTCTAATCATGACATACAACATGAAATTTTTTTCAGTCTTAGAACTCATATTTTTAGCAGTAAGTCTGTAAGATGAATCTTGCTTGTTTCAAATCCTTGGTCCAAAGTGTAAATCCCCTACAGCTTCCCAGTGCCTGGAGAATTGTAATACTTTCCTCAAATGATCCAGTTCACAGAAAAAACAGCACCATTTTTGGTGAAGCTTTCCCCAGAAACATTTAATGCAAGGCCACCATCTCACATAAGATGTTTGGGGCAAAATGTTTTTATAAGCAACTAACGCTACAAGCCCTAAGTGCACACAAGAATACCAACTCTGTCCAGCATTGTCATGGCTAGAAGGGAGACAAAACCCATAGATTTAGAAAGTGAAGTGCTAACTTCAAAAAGATTTATGCAAATATTCATCAATAATCTGATTCAGAATCAAGAAGTATAGAAAAGTGTTCCAAATGTGACAGTCTGGAGGAAACTCAGAAAGAAATGCCCTTGCCTTATGCAGAATAATTCCCTTCGGTATGACAGAATGTGAAGGTCACGGTGAGAAGGCTTTATAGCACAGTATTAGGCACATAATGTATAACAATGCATATGAACTCCTGCCCTTCTTCACACTATTCCTGATTCAGTCCTTTGGTATTAACTTTACGTCTCTGATAACTCAAAAAAAAAAAAAAAAAAGCAATTAAATAGCATTCACACTTAGAGCAGCTTGCACTGGAGTCCGTAAAGGAAGTTTTTGCCCAGAAATTCAAGACTTGCAGAGCAACAGAAACAGCAATCAGCTACTTCTCATTTAAACAAATGAGTATTAGATAAACAAAGGAGAGGACTCATATTGGCATGTTATGTCAGATACTTTAAAATAATTCCCATAGAGCTAGTCAAAGATTTGGGCACATAGAATCTTCAGAAGCCACAAGTATAACTGCAAGCGAGAGGAGAATAAAATCAGGTCTTAAAAACTACTGGTACTTGTTGCTCAGCTGATTATTTCTTTAAAATTATATTTGTAAAACGCTCTTGGCTCCAAAATAAATTTGTCAGTGCCAAGGCTGGCACTAATACTCACAGGTTAATATAATTGGATGAGACAACCTTATCTGAGGCACTCAAATTTGGGGAGTATCAGTGTACTCTAAACTATATGTGTGTATGCAGATATTTATATGTGTATATATAATATAT
>NW_009603038.1:12212-48118 GCF_000690535.1 Cariama cristata | reverse complement strand
ACAAGTAAACTGTCTCACTTACTTCCAGGTGAACTCAGACTGTGACACACTCAACAATTTTTGATGTGATCTTTCAAGTGAGGTGCACTGGAAAGACCCAGCTTCTCTTTGTAGGAGACCAGCATGACTGGTGACTGGCTTATTTAGACATATACATCCATACTGTGGTCCATTTAAAGTTAAGTTCCCAACTGTTTACTCATATCAGTAGAAACTTATATGCATAAATGACACTGTAATACAACCCTCATAAGCCTCAAAGATTCAGAAACAGGGTCTGACTGTACAAATCACTGAGACCCAGGTCCTCAGGATACCTAGACACTAATCTCCTACTGAAGGGAATTAAACAGAAGGCATCAGAGAGTGATGCTGAAACTCCTGCAGGCTTAATTAACATATCTGTTGAGGTTCATTTCAAGTGACTGGTAGCTTTGGTCTTCAGCATGTCCTTTTCTCAGAACTTTAACTTCTAAATGAGTTTTAAAACTCACTCTTTCTCCACTAACCACAGGTAAACGTGAAATTTCTTCACAAATTATTTTCATCCTGATTTGTCTTCTGACAGAAGACAATCGCTTAGTGCACACTCTTTGTGATTTATGAAATACATTTAGTTTCTGCTTTTCTGTTAAAGCACTTTACTAATTTACTAATTATGCCCTAAAAGAAATAAAGCACACTTCCAATATTGAGCATTAAGAAATTAGTAGCAACTGGATAAAGCATAATTAAAGATCACTATTAAAAATGAAAACAGGCATACATATATACACAACTGCATGGTTTTCAGTAAAATCTGAGCTACTTGTTTCTGCGTTTACTTTGCTGAGATCAGTGACAGAACTGTGTATGTGTACACTATATCCTCTCCTCAATTTCATTACAGTAGTACTTCCAAGTTAATTACTAATCCTGTTCTCTCCCTTCTTCCTCCTCCTCACCCCAAATTCCAACCATAAGACACTTACAGCGTTATTACAGCATGACAGGAAGCTCATACCCTTCCAACCATGCACAGCTGTCTTCCTCCTTGGCTTGTCTTTTCAGATTGGTCATCACTGGTAGGAAGCACCTCATCTCCTTAATGAATTTGGACTTTAAACAGGAGTTGTGTGGAGCAGATTTCTCTTCTTCAGAGTCTTTGTGAGACCCTGTATTCGAATTATTTATATGGATACATATTTAAAAGTCTCCGATTATGGATTTGATGAAAATATTCCTTGCTAGAGCATCTGTTGAATATCAGGAAGATGCTTAATTATGAAGTTGTTTAAAATGCAGAGGATTGGGTAAGTACATAATTAAGGAGTTATCATTCCCAACACAGTAGTGAAAAAAATGGCTCTGAATTCCATTAAGTAATCAAGGGTTGATTAAATATGTCTAGTATAGTGCTTGGCCTATGAAGAGTATTGTTACAGAATTTTATGAGTCATTCATATGTTTGGGACATATGATTTGGTTCTAGCAAGAACTGTGAGTTTGGCTAGGAATGAACACAAACATTTCATAATTTAAGATCTTGAAATTTATTCCCAACAACTGTAATGAATGCTAGCTGATGCCCACTGCAGGTCCCAAAGATATCTACAATACTTGATTTTGAAAAAAAAAATTTACAAGAGAATAATTAATATCCTTGGGTTTGAACAAGTACTTTCAAAGTAAAATTGGAAATCAGATAGGGTATTTAACACTGGATAAACTTTTCTGAATAATGCAACAGTTCAGAGATAACTCTAATTTCCTTTCAGAAAGAAAATTAAATCAGAGCAGATGCTTGTAATCTACACTTAAAGGATGGAGAAAACAGGGAATTGGGCTTTTTCTTTCAAAAAAAGTATTTGAAAGACCACAGGAAAATATTTTTCTATAGTACAAACCCAATTCTTTGTACACCTGGTTGTATTTCCTAGCATAATAATAATTAATCTCTCAAAAGAAAGTTTTACTGCTGAAGTTTTAAAAACTTGTATCATCTGACCTATTCTGAACACATAGTGAATAATTTGCAATGTCATTGACTTTTCTGTTACACAAGATATCTCATTCTGATTGACCATTATTTAGTAATATTTAAATAGCAAAATTTAGCTCATTAATAATAAGCACAAACCTACTATCTCCAGGACTACATAAAGAAAATAAAAATTACCTGGGGATAATTCCAACAAGTTTGGCTGCTACTGTATTTTTTTCTTTCTCTGAAGGAGAATGGAAACAAAAGGCTTATTTATTTTTTTTTCCTGAAGAAAAATACAGTTAGTCTTGAGTGTTAATAGATTATTCCTCCTTGACCCCAAGTCTGGCAATCTATTGACCCAGATCCTGAGAGCAAAACACACCAGCAAGGAATCGAAGGGTGTCTGATGAGCAGGGGCTGCTTTGCCTGCAGCAGCTGACAAGGTTACTCTCCTTGCTGTTCCCTCTACCCTCCATGCATGGATGTCTGACGTGTTTGTCAATCAGCTTTTAAACTGTCACAGTTAAGAGCAAAGCATTTAGCAGCTTACTTAAACTAGGGATGGTTTATTTTAAAATGCTATGTTGTTGTTGATGCTCCTATATCTGTGCTTGGGGGATAGGGCGGACAGCTAGGACTGTAATTGTCAGCATCTCGGGTACAGAAATTCCCCCTTGTCTGTCAGATGTCACAAAGTGGACCCTTCACACCACTTTCATATTCAGAGGAAGGAGGGTCAAAACCAAATCAAATAGGTAGCCAGGCAGAGGAAAGAGCCCTTCCTGACCTTTGGAGTATGACTAGCTGAAGTTCTGAAACATGACGTTTTAATCATTATCTTAATAAACTCGCAAGTACTATAATAAGAGTAATACAGATGCTCTTATTTTAAAGGAAGGGGATGGCTAGAATAATCCACAGAAGCTGATCTTAAGAGAAATATTTTTTCTCTTTTGTCAGATTTTGGTTTTTTCCCTCTTTTGAAGTATCAGACGGTGTTTACAGAGAATGTATCAAAATGAAGTAGTTCGGTACTGTAGGGCCGTGGATCAACAACAACAAAAAGAAGTCCTGCAGAATGTACAGTAGCCTCTGCAACAGTAACACAAGATACAGAATTCTTCATAGAAGCCAAGTTTACCTTTAGTTCTCAGAAAATTCAGACTGTTCTTAGAGGTAGTAATGAAGAAGCCTCCTCCATCAGCTTTCCCAAATTGCTTTAGTATTAATTAACTTCATTAGTAGGTCAATGTGACCTTGTTCCAGATTGCAGTTGCCTAATTTCAGTTTATATGCCTTGGATTAAAAGCCCACTTTCTCCTACTCTGGGATGTAATTCCCTTGTGTAAGTAACTACAAGAAGTTAATACTCCCTCTCTTTGTAATGAGTAAAACTAACTGAGCTGCATAAGATTTGATTAGAAGACTTGTTTTCCAGTGCCTGTATTATTTTTGAATGTGAAACTTCCATGAATTGAGGCTAATAAATTTGGACTCCTGGTTCTGGCAGCAGTTTTACCAATGCTGTACTCAGTGGGAAGAGCATTTCTCAACTTCTGCTTGTATTAAGACGCATTATATTTTATTACAGCCATTTAATCAAGCAATTAAATTCTTCCAAGTATTACATTATTCAGAGTGTCTGCTTCACCAGTATGTGCATCATCCACAGCCTCCGGAAACACAGAAACTCATTGTCTAATCTATAGAACCAGGATAGAAGAGGCACTCCTTAAGAGCTAGGACTAGCCCATTTTACAGCTCCATTAACAACTTTAATAAAACTGTCAGCAAGCTATTTCGTAATTCATCCAGCCTCATATCTTAGTATTATTAATTGTGATTTAATGGGACATCTTGCTCAGTATCTCAGACAAATTCACTCATTTCACCCCCTGTTGGCTTTATGAAGCAAACTTGCAACTTTGGATTTATTTGACAACATTTACTTTAATGATTTCTTTCATCTGCCTTTTCAATAACCACAGTTGAATTATGTCACAGTACAACCCTGTAAAATAGGATTATGTATTTGTAAGTATCTGTGTTTTTAAAGGTGTATTTTTCTTAATTTCAGCTTGACAATTTTGGTGTATTTGTGTTTGGAAGAAAGATGTATGTTTTTACTGAGAGAGAAAAGACAGGAAGGAAATCTGTTGGAGGCAAAAGCAAGTGAAAGACAATTAGATCAAGTATCCTTGCAAGATCACCAAATGACTTGTCAACAGGAAAGAAGCAGTTTCACAGAGCAAACAGAAAACCTGTACAGATGGGTCACAGTGTGAAAGTTCCTGAGTAACTCTTACAACTTGATGCTTTCTCTGCTGAATTATTTCCAGGAGTCGGTTGTAGACTCTGCAGGAAAGAATTTTCTGTTACCCAGAGGTATTTTCAACAAATCACGCTTTACAGCAAATAAAGCTCCTTTATCATTCTTAAGTTGATAGTCCCCAAATCCTTTCCAGGAGGTGGGTGTCACTTCTATACAACTAATGACTTGTACAATGTAATCTCTTAGAACAAAGAATAGCAAGTTCTGCCTGCAAGAATTACTGCAATGACAAACGGTTTTAAGAACCAAAAAGCACTCACAGCACTGGCCATTGCCACTGTACAATGCAGCCACTATCTTTGTAGATAGCAGGGTCAAAAAAGCTGTAATCTAATTATTTTCTAGAACAAATCTCAGTAGTTTGCATTACTTCAGCTTCCACCTGTGACCACTTCAGGTCACTAAATCATGTCCTTGTCAGCAACCAAATGATAAACTGACCCAATCCTGTTTTTTCCCTTGAACTCCATCATTCTGGTGCCCCTTGCCAGAGAAGCATCCTCTTCCTTCATGTGCATTTCTAGGTTATCAGCTCATGTCCTCTCTTACTTCCTTTATAGGTTAATCTTGGTCAGATTCTGTCTCTGATATCCACTCTGGAGATGCCTCTTGTCTCTCTCTGTCAACTACTGAAGGCCCAACAGGTCATGTTTGTAAGAGCTTAGGTTTATCCACTTTCCCCCTTCCCAGTCAACTGTATCAGGAAACTGGAGTCTCTTGGCTGTCTAAAGAGCAAGTAGATCGTGGTAAAGCCCTTGCATTGCTCTTATTCTTGTGTTGTACCACCACGTACCTCGGGCAATGGACATGCCCAAACTGTCTGTTCTCTTTCTTGTCCCCACTTTCCAATATGAACTGTCTTCCTGAGCGTCGGCCCTATTTCTGTAGTTCACCTTTGCTTTGCAGTTTGTGTCTGCTGCTCACTTTACATTCTGTCTCCAGCTCAGTTCTCAGCAGACCAAATTAATTTCTATTAAAATGCACCAAAATAAACTTCTAAAAATCCTTTTTTTCCCCTGCAAATATGAAGGTTAAGTCTCTAATTTCAGTTGCTGCAACCTTCTCATATCCTCTGGCTCAGATCCATTAGCTACTAATAAACAAAGAAAAAAATCCTAAAATTATCTTGTCGGTCACTCTTACTACACTTTGTCAATCTAAATACATACCTATCATTTATTTTTTCCTTGTATAACAAATTTAAGCTTTTTTTTCTTCACTTTCAGATCGCTGTAGAAGTATTTTATTTCTATTCTCTGCATTAAAACTCTAGATTTATACAGTGGCACAGGGCCAGGAGTCTCGTTTTCCACTTCACAAATACCTGTTATTCATCACGGTATCCACTGAGTATTGAATTAATGTCTTTCACAAACAATTTTGTGAGGTTTCCCTATCATTTTCTTTTAAATATTATTTCAAGAATAATTTCCTGAAAGATTTCCATTAATTACCTGGAGGTGAAAAACCATATGTGTATTTTTGCTGAACTTTACTAAATATGACTATAGGTGTAACATGTGGATATATGTGTATATACATATGTAAGTATGTACGTTCACATGTACATGCATAAATGAATACACATTTAAGTATATATATGACATACACGTATGGAAGATGACATATTTAATTTGTCTGTGTCTGCCCATACTTTTCGCAGTGCTGCTTTCCATGGATCCAGGAGAAAAAGGAAGTTAATAAGATCACTATCCATGTTTTTCATCAGTCTGCAATTTCCCTTGACCCTTCTGTTCCTTGTCTTTTCAGTTCTCAGTACTTCAGAACATGGATCAAGTAGCACTACATATCTTGACACTGCCTAACACCGTGGCAGTGACCTCTGGGCATTACAACAATATAAATAATAATAGCAATGCCAATAGCAATGGAAAGAAAATGATTTTAAAATTTCTGATCCAAGTAACACAAAATGCTGCTGACAGAGGAAAGGTTATGTACATTGAAGTTTGCAAAACATATGCATTGCTTTAGGCCTACTGTGAAGATGATTGCGATTAGTTTTCCATTAAGGGAATTCACTGGAAAGCACTTAAGTCTATCATGAACCAAAATGAGACTTCAGAATCGAACTATAATTTTACTTTAACAAATATAGACATGGTAATATCTGCATTGAATACTCTTATTTAGAGAAGTATCTGCTCCATTTGGTGTTTTGCAATATTTACTTATTTAATGACAAAATACACATACACACTAATACTTAGTATAATAATGAATTGTTTTAATTGTCTTTTTTTTTAATTGTCTTTTAATTGTGCTCCTAAACATAGCAGACAGTGCTGACAGTTTTTTCTGATGAAGGAGGTTAAAGAGAACTAAAACCTTGATATCAAGTATCTTAGAAATACTCTTTGTCCAAAAGCTTTTTAACATATGAATGGAAGACAAGCTATTCACACACAAGATCCTACCAAACAAAAATGATGTTTGGATATATAAGAGAGGAAATCAGCTGCCTGACCCTCAGCTGTCCTTTTAAGCAAATCCACCATGACAGAACATCCAACAGTTAAGCATGCCAAGATAATAGCCAGGAAAAAAAGCTAATATTATTAGGGTACAGATGGTATTACAGGAAAAAATACATCCCAGTATTTTGCGTCGGGGTCACACTGTTCCAAGCAATTCCATTGCTGTTAGCTCTCTGCCAGAGAAAGTAGAAGGGCAGGGTAAAGACAACATGTGAAATACCAGGAATATAATATGGTTGTTTCTAACATCATATTTCTCATGACAACAGATT
This sequence comes from Cariama cristata, assembly GCF_000690535.1. Lineage (NCBI taxonomy): Eukaryota > Metazoa > Chordata > Aves > Cariamiformes > Cariamidae > Cariama > Cariama cristata. The sequence goes on along the minus strand of NW_009603038.1, from coordinate 41,050 downwards.
GATATCTACAAAGTCCACATGCCAAATTAGGGAATGAGCACAATTTCTACTCGCATTTGGATTGTAACTCAAAAGCTTGAGTATAAAAGTAGTAACTACTCACAAATAAAACAAGCAGACTCTCTTTTATAGAACTCATAGAGACCAGTGGGAGCAAAAGGTTGGTGATAAAGTCAATAAAGTAATTAATTCAAAAATTATTTATTTTTGTGTAAGCAATGCTTCTATATAAAGTGGGCTCAACATTCAAGTTGGAAGAAAGATTATTTGCAATAAATGACTAAGCCTCCAGTGAACTTGCTAAGAATTCAGAATTAAAGATTCAAAGTTATGGTAATTCAAACAAATACTATAAAACTTTTCTATTGCTAGAAGAAGAAATAATTGAAAAAAAATGTGTATTTTCTTACTGAAAAATACTTTTTGTCAAGACATATCATCATATGTCATTGATGGTATCATTTGTTTCTCGCTCTCAATAAAAGTGTTTCTCAGAAGGGTTCCTCATCTCATTTCTACCCTAGTTCTTTCTGAGTACATGAAATGAATAAAGTTCATTTCTACCTTCTATGATCTCCTCCATACTACCAGAGTGGCAGGCACCATCTGACACCAAATATGTATTACCCCAAGCCATTACTTATAATACAGTTTGAAGATTATATTGAAAATATTAGTTTCAAATTTTTCAAATGAAAGAGATGGACAGTGGTGTTATTTCTAATATCTTTATTCAAAAAAATCAGCTTTAAACAGCTGCACACCCCGCTGCTTCAAAGAAAATAGTAAAGATTAGTTATTGCATATTATCATGTTCAGTTGAAAATAACAAAATTTTGAAGTTTCAAAAAATATTGTTTTCATGCATATTTCATTATTTTAAGCTGAAACTCTCATAGTAGAGTTCTGTTATTAAGCCTGATTGCTTTCCTAAGAAAGCAGGTGTTAATTGTCCTACTTTTCAGATGAAATAAAAAACATTTTGACAAGAGTTTACAAATGAATCAACGGTCAGTTTCTCTTGGAGTGAGATTTCATATTTTCAACATGCTAATATTATTTTAAAAGAAAATTTATTCATTATTATATTCTCTCCTTATTGTGCATCTTAATACTCTCCTTTGATATTTCTGAAGACACGAATGAAGAAAGGCAATGAGGAGTTTATACTTGTGTCTTTCAAAACTTGTACAAAACTAGGGAAAAAAAGAAAATAATCAAGCGTTTGAAGGCTTACATAACACACTGAAAATAAAATTAATAAATACCTCTACTATGGATCCTTTGTTTTTCAAAAAGATTGCACAAATAAATGGAATCATGTCAGGTTTTGCTTAATTGGCCATAGGAATTTTCATGATATATCTCCTGATTATATCCTAGTTAAATAATATGAAGTGTAAGATACTGTAATAATCTATGACAGAAGTAAGCTAATAATCCTATTTGTTATCAAAGTTATTTGAAAGCATTTGATTAACCTTTAAAAATAGTGAAATATCATTTCTACTGCCCTCACTTAAAACTTACATGCAATAAAATCAAAATAACAGAAAATTGAATGCTTTTTCCTAATCCTAAATTTCTCAAGGAAATCCCAATTTTCAATTTATGTGGAAGATGAGCAGCATATTAATAGGAAAACACTGATAATTGAGTGTGCATCTGGCTGAAGGAAAGATAATATTTTAAACTGTGTTTACTAAGACATTGAAGGCTTACTTAACCAGTCTTCTGATGAATTTGACCTGTCAGCATACTAATATGAATAAACACTGATGTTCTCTACTTTTTTAGCATCTATAGATTCTTCTGTAAGCATATTTACATTGCAGAATGCGAAATGTAGAAAAATATAATAATGTATATACAATGCACTGTTTCCACTGGTGTACACAATAGAGAATTTTTGCAAAAACATTCATAGGTTTTAACTATAAGAGTCTACCGAATTCATTCGAGTTTTGTCATACACTAAAAAAGGAAGCAAAATACCACCAAGCTTTGACAGGCTTTGTGCAAGGATCTAAAAATTTGTCAGATATCAACAGGGATGCAGAGACACTAAATACAGCATTACTCAAATCTTTAGTGCAAAGGCTATTTACAAGTTTATTTTAATCAGTTCCAAAATTGCATAAAGCTGTTTTATTAAATACAAGTAGCACAAGTGTGTATGTTTAACATGCATGTATGAATCTATCTTGTTGTTTACATGCAGGCAGAGAAAGAGAAGCAAGGGAGAGGGAAATCTCTGTGTATATCTAAATGTAAATATACAGAAGAAAAACAGTCTTTATGAAGGGTCATCGTCTTGGTCGTAGATCTGGAGTCACACACGTCATTTCTCTTTCTAAGTAGAAGAATTAGTCTACTGTGTTAGTTTGCTGATAAGTCTGGCTATCTTAATAACAAGCAAATGTACCGTTAAAGCACCCATGGTGTACACCTACATTTGAAGTTTAAATCCATCTGAAAACATAATTAGTAAATGTGCATGAGAGATGGCTGAAAATCTTATTCTCATGTAAAAGTGCAGTGGGGAAGATGTGTAAATACATTTTTCTACGTAGGTAAGTCAATGTCTTATACACAGAGCTTGTATAAGGTCTCATCCCAAAATAAGCAAAATAAGATGCAAAAGCTATAACAAATTTGGAATAGAAAGTTTTCTTGGAAACGGCTTAACTACACTAGTTAAAAAAGAAAAAAAAAAAAGAGTCCTGCTTTTACAACAAATGATACAAACCCTAAATCCATTAACTTCAGTCAGGAAATGTGAGGCCAGGAGCGAAAAATCTTAAATCATTTTCCCAAAAATAAAGCTTCCTCAGGCACTTCTCTGAATTATTTTTGAGAACTTTGTTTTGTGAGGTTCCGAACTTCACAATATTTTTGTGTTATTCAGTACCCTCAGCCAACAAACACACCCTCATATCATTAAGCTGTCATGACTCTTTCAATAACACCAGTTTTTCAATTTTATGGCACTAACAAGGAACATTTGATTTAAGATATTTCTTGTTAAAAGAAGATGAAAAAATACTTCTATCCCATGGACGAAGCAGTGGACTGACAAGATCACCATCTATTTCAAATATATTTCAAAGTTGCTAGCAAAACATTTGTAGTGCTCTACATCAGTATGTATCATTTTTTGATTCCCCAAAAGACTGCTTCAGGAGCTGTCCTTTGACTATGGCACTATTCAATAATACTTTGGCTCCATAGATTTGGCTTGCCAGCATTCTTTGTAGATTTTTCTGAGTCTGATGAGAAAAAAAAGAACAGCTACTAACATCCACCTGTTATTACAATTTCCTCTTTACATTTCTCCTAAGTGGGTACTGGAATATAGCAGTAAACACAAACATGAATCTCTCATGAGTCAATAACCAGAGGAACAAAGATAGTGTGTTTTTTATCAATAATGGGAGGAAACTTGCCAGTGAAACATTTTGCAAAGATTACAGAGATGGTGTTCAGCTTTTTTAATTTCGTATTTAAGGAGGGCTGAAACCTCTTCCCCTAACTTTTTCCCCCACCTCTGAATCAAAGACAATCCAGAGATTTGACCGATCGATTTTATTTCAAATAAGCCATAGTCATTATTCACTTTGGCAACTGTTACAGAAATCATACAGCACTTAAAATTACTTCATTTTTTAATATAAGGTGGTTTTAACAAATCTTTTTACACTAACTGAATAAAATGCAATTGTCCAACTAAGAAATCATATCAAAAAAAAATTTCTCTGCTCAATCTTTCAATAGTAGATAACAGGTAAGGGTTAAATACTCATTGAGATAAACATTATTGTCATGATTGAAATCAAAATGAGTTGCAGGAATACTGCAGGATTTTCCGTACATTCAGATCTTATTTCAGTCTGCAATCGCCTTTTTAAAGAAGATAAAAGATGTATAAAATACTGGAAGGTTATCTGTTCATTTGTAAAACCAAACAAAATCAAATAAGAAAATGTGCCCACTAAGTGAAACAAGGGTTTAGCTAGGGCACTATGCTTCTACTGATCACAGAAGTCAAAACACAGCAGTGCTTCAAGTCAATGGTCAGTTATAGGATCTATTTGATAAAAATAGAAATAATATAGAAATATTATATAATATGGGAAATACAACATGGGAAAAATATAGAAATAAAGAAAACTGAAAACCATTTTAAAAGAAAAAAAAATCAAAATGATAGTATGTATCAATGGTTGCTTTACAGTAGGTTTGCCTACACTTAGAACCTAAAAAAACTAAAAACCTGTCATTAAAACAGAACACTGAGACACTCTTACTTCTTTATCTACTACTCCTACAACTACTGCAGTTAATGCTAGCATTTATCGTTAAATGTTTTTAACCTTTCTTGAGGGTTCTATAACACCTTTTTAATTAATTGAGGAAACAGGTTTCCTAGAAAAAAACAGGAAATTGTGCATTTACATCAATAAATGCAAATAAAGCAAATCTCATTTTATCTATAGGCATTGAAAAATACAATCAAGATTGTGGCTTCACTGATATTACTAGTAACATTACCATTGACAGTCCTTGTGTCAAGAAGCTTAATTCAAAAGGCATATACATATACAATATAAAACCTTAGCCTCTGACAAAACGTGGACAATGTTCCCTGACTATAATTTTAAGAGCAGTATTCTCAATTTTAAAGAGTACAAATACTGTCAATTAAAATATTAAAAATTAAAAATTTAAATAACTTGTTCTATACTTTCAGCCATGGTTTTTTGGCTCTTATTATCCTATATCACCTCTTAAAAACATTTGGGCCAGAAACAAGTCTGGAATCAAAACGCAACTAATGCCACTGCTGCAGATCCATAGATATGCTAGTATTTGTTTAAATGCATATGAATTTGTAATATAGTGTTCACTATTTATAAAGATGTTTCAAGGAATGATGTTGTATGTTTTCCTTGTTCTTTGTCAAGTGATCAATAATGTGGCAGCATGTGGAGTTTCAAGTGTCCAAGCAATTATCTCTAGTAGAGAAGATGAGAATTCTAAAGTCAGCAGTTTCCAGTAACCCAGTATGGTTGGTAGCATCTGCTTGAGCTATGAAGTTCTATCTAGTGAAAGATATTTTATGTTCATATTGTTCCAGGAAGTATTCCAGGGTGTAGTACTAGAAGAGAATACTAATGAGCAATTACCATGTCATTAAACTTAAAGTTGTTACTTAAATTTTGCGTGGCCACTGCATTACTTTATGTCCTACGGCTGGCCCTGGCCTTCAACATTGGATGGATCCTGCCTTGAGCTGGAGGTAATCAACATTGTCCAAGTAGGAAACTGAGACTAGTGGCCGCCTCAGCTCTACTACTGACTCTATTATTCAGTTTCTGTGTGGTCCTGATAATGCATTTAACTTACTGCTTTCTGTTTCCCCATCTCTAAAATTAAGGTAATAATTAGACACCTATTTCACAGAGATAGCCTAAAAATTAGTTATATTTGCAAAATCCATTCAGAATATAAAGCCCTATATAAATGTTAATCATTATTATTAAATTAACTTGATCCTGTGCTGGATGTGCTAAACACATGCTGGGAAAGAAGAAAGCTTTCAGTAGTCACAGGAAGAGTAGAGGAAATAAAAAGGAAAAGAAGAACATGAGTACAAACAGGCATATCTGCTGACTTATTCTAGTGGTCAGTTTCAGTGGAGCCTCATTCTGCTGGTTAATGAGGTTAAATACCATATTTTTTTTTCAATGGTAATTGCTAAAGATTTTCTGAAAGCAAATTAACTTCTCCTGAGCAAGAGAAGAGACAATAGCTAATCGTTATTCACTGTATTCTTGCTGTGTTCTCTAACCTTTCAGTAACAGGCACAGTGCTCTCTGTGTTCCTCCTGGGCAGCCCACCCCTGCTTCTACCTTGTGTGCGCTTTCTTCTGCGTTTGAGCTCCATCAGGAGACCCAGGTTCATCCTCATTAGCTCTCCACCATGCTGGTTTGATTTCCTGTACATTGGAATGGGCTGCTCCTGTGCCTTGAGGAGGATGCCCTTGAAGATGGACCAACTCTCCCAGGCCCTTTGCCCTCCAGGGCAGTCTCTGGTGGGACCTGGCCAAGGAGCCCTAAACAAGCTGAAATATGTTCTCCTGAAGTCCAGGGTTGTAACTTGCTGTGTGTCTAGTTTATTTCCCACAGCACATGATGACTGAACAGAAAGTTCAGCACATAGAGAACAAATAAATTAGTCTAGAATATGGAAGTAGGTTAGTGCCATTGTGTAAATTAGTAGCACATAACAGGAAAAAAAAAAAAGAAAAAAGAGACTATAGAAGAATAAAAGAGATTAGGATTGGACAGGGTTAGATGAAGTGATGAATTTTCTCCATATGTTCATATTTACTGAGTTTTAATTCTACTAGTGAAGAAGAGTGATTTAATTATACAACTTTATGGTTCGAGACATAACATTATGAAAGTCAGCACTGTAATAAATTATTTCCGTTTTCTCTAACCATCCAGCTATGATTATTTTTCCATTTGCATTTATGTAGAAATAGAAGAACAGTGTATAAATCAAATGGATGAAGTTATTATTTTAATCTCTGAAGTTATCAGGAATATAAACATTACAAAAATTATATGACATTTTTACCCTGGGCTCCTGCTCTATTTACTACAGGCTGTGCTTTCTACTACCTTGCTTATCTAGGTCATTGTGGAAATTTTTTTAAGACTATCATCACATGGATAGTACACACATAGGCTTGGTTAAACTTTGGTCTTTTGTATTTTTCTTACCTAACTGCTGAGTTTTCTCATGTTTTTTTTTCTGATTCAAGCCACTGTAAAATCCTGTAAATCATCTTCACAGTATTTGCATCTCTTCTTGCATCTCAGGCTTTCTTTGAGACACTAGTGAGTATTAGCAAGTGCAATGATTTACTTCATGTCTCAAACTATCTGCCCATAAACTTCTATAGGCACATGTTTTTTGAAGCAGATCCCATCTCTTTTGTCTAAATCAAATTCCATGTATCACAACTATCCTTGAAACTTCTGTTTGTTTTTAGCAATAATGTAGTTTTATACAAGTGCTACTGACAAAGATACAAGCAGCACTATTAGATATCTCTACCCTTTGACTTTATTTGCTTATCGGAAGTTTCTTAATGTGATCTGTATATGCAATATTAAGAATTATGATGATCATAGTTTTAGAATGACAGTGAAGCATCTTGTATGCTATCAGGAGGTTGTAATTTTTTGGATGTTCCTTACCTGTGCAAGTGGGAACAAAGGAGAAATACTATGCCAGCGGGTGCCACAAAGCCAAAAGCATAAATCTTTAAAAGTTTAAATAAAAGAATCAGACTCCCTTGCTGGCTTCTCTTACAATCATATAATTTTTTAACTGGGCATACAACACATGTCAGCCGATGAGATACACATCAGTACTCTCAGATCCTGCTGTTACAGGAATTACTAAAATGGAACAACAATATGTAGACGCATGTAAACGTTCTGTGATTGCCTTTGGCCTGGTAGTATCTTCCATTGACACATAGATGTATGTTCACTGGAAGTATGTGAATTATTTGTAATTACAGATGGGAGGTTTACAGTGTAAGCATTGACACTTTTTTATGCCCTTGAAATTGAATTTTGCTAAATTCTTTTAAAGTGACTCTGTTTTCCCCACAAACTTGAATAAGTACCACAGTTCTTGGAAATACAAAAGGATGTTAAATGAAGTTATGAAGATATTCACAAATAAACGACCGTAGTCCTAAATCTCATCACAAAATTGAATTGGGCAAGCCTTTGTTCCTAAGTCAATTAGAGCTAGAACATCTGAAAAATATCGTGAACAAACACTATCATCAACTCAGCAAAGATTCTCAAAGGAAGAACAGTTATTTGCCTTTCCAGGTTTTCATTTCATTTAAAATGTAAACACAAGTTAAGCCTTAACAAAGATTTTAGTCACTTAACAACCTTCTCTGACTTTGAAACAAAGTCATAAATTGTCTTCATATTACTCAAAGACATGCGTAAAATATTACATCAATCATAAAAATGTTAAGCCTTTGCTGAAACTTCCGAGCAAGTTTTACTTTGCTGGGCTTTAATATAAAAATAGACATGCCTTTCCTCTGAAATATGTGTGCTCTTTTAATTTATCTGATATTAAGAACAGTGAGATAAGGATCTTCACAAAAAAATTTATTTTGTGGAGAAATGATAACAAAATGATTACTTTTCTGTTAAGAAACATAAGCTGAATAGCTTTCGATTTGGAATCAAAATATGAGTACATTTTACTAAAAATCATAGTACAATTTTAATTCTGGTCTAGACAAAGATGCACTCTATATAATTTGCAATTATATAACTTCCAACCTTGGTCACAAACCATAAAAGTTAATGGGAATTTTGGCATCCACATCATAGTCATTCAATTGAGTTTTAAATGTTCTGGGAAAGTTCCAGCTATCATGAGAGTGCAATTACAAATTCTCCCTGATCATCTTATCATTGTCTTAACCTGTTGCAATACTCTGCCTGGCTGGAAAAGTGGTTGAAGTCTCATTCCTCATTTAGATCTTATGACCATGACAGAGTATAAAATTTATTGTATACTATCATATTTGTTACACTTTTTGTGATGTGAAACACTAGCAATAATTCTGGGATGGGAATTTCCCTCTTTTACTTAAAACACAAGACAGTAATTTTAAGCTTTGATGATGGGGAGCAGAGGTTCTTTTATCTTATCAGGTATTTGAGCCACCATTTTTTTAACTAGCAATTCAGCTCTGAAATCGGGTAAATGCTGATGTAAATTATGCATATGCTTCAATAGTTGCCACAATTAGTATAAAAATAGGAATAAAAAGTCAAAAGCTGTTTTGGGGATAATATTCCATGTCAAAATGTAATATTCTATCAACTCTACTCCAGAGTTAGTTCTAACGCCTTCCCCTCTCCCTGGGTTATTTCCTTCAATTTGTAACATCTTGATCTCACTTCTAGTTGTTGGAAGATACATTTTATATTTCATAGAAAAGCTGAAAAGACTCAAAGCATTACTAAAGGGACTGAAGACGTGACAGAATAAGTACTGGTCACGTTTGTCCAAAGCACGGAAAAGGAAGCTACATTCAGGGAAACAAATAGTTAAAAATGGATGCATACGGTTCACATTTTTTGCTTTGTGTAATGTGCAGAGAAGCATCAGCCTGAAGGCTCATGCACTCCATGCATGACCCCAAGCAAGACTGGTGTCTGTATTCTGCTGTTCCACAGAGCTGTCTGCAACCTCTATGGCTCTAACACTTGCTTAAAGCTGGGTCTGGTAAGACCAGCCAGTCTGGTGGTGCTTTTCTGCTTGAGCTCATGTCTTAATCAGAAAGATCTGAGAGAAAGGCATTTTTGTGAAGTCTCTGTCAGTTTTCTGAATTGAAGATATGCACATTTGTGGAGGGTCAGTGGTCATTCTAATCACCATTTCTTTTTGTCAACGCTGGGGATTTGTGACTGAGTGTTAGTGCATGTATGAATCTTTCAAGATAAAGTTTAAAAATATTTTACAGGGATGAAGTAATTTTGTACCATACATTTTATGGGACCTTGGGACCTTTGGACCTTTGAGGTGGAGGAAGTGAAACACCAGCACAGATGGTGGTGCACAACACAGCCTCTGCGGGCCCTGGCTGTGACTGAACAGTCTTGATAACCCATCAACTTTTGGGCTTTGCTGAAAAGTGTTTGCACAGCATGATGGCTTTCTCTTTTTCTCACTCTGCCCCGAACCTCCCAGAGCAAGTAGGCTGGTGGTGAATGTGAAATTGGGGTGGGACACAGCTGGGGCAGCTGATGTGAGCTGGCCTACGGGATATTTCATACGATATGATGTCATAGTGAGAAAAGCTGGGGGAAAGGAGGAGGAAGCAGGGCTGTTCGTAGCCATGGTGTTTTCCCAAGTAATTGTCATATGTGATGGGGCTCTATGGGAAGTAGCGAATGAATGTTTCTTTTTGCTTTGCTTCTGTGCACAGGTTTTGCTTTCCCTGCTAAACCACCATTATCTCGATTCACAAGTCGTCTTGCCTTCCTTCTATTTTCTCCCTGTCCTGCAGGAGAGGGGACCGAGTGAGCAGCTGTGTGGGTGCTTGACTGTTGACCAGGGTCAACCCATCACAGACAAAACCTTGTTGGACCAAGGCCTAATACTTACTACAGATCTTTCTAGCATTGCTCCAGGAAATGAAAGCAAATTTAGAATGATGCTGAAGGCAGGAAAAAACAATTTTTTCCAGATCTGCTCAGTGAAGTCTTTATTTATTGAACGGAAGGTTTCTCAACTAATTACCAAAGTGTAAGTCCATGAGCAAATGTGAATACAGGAAGACAAAATATATCCCTGTGTATATTTTAAACACTTGGTGCTGATATGTTCTTCAATACTGATTTCAATTTAGGGATTATTTTCAGAGTTTACTTTCTTGGTCTTTTTATTTTTAAAGTACAAGATAAATTTACAAAGCTTTCCTACAGATAGTTGACTGTCTAGTTGTACCCTGAGGAAAGTAAGTAAACAGAAAGAGAGGGTCACTAAGGTTCTGACCTGCAGAAGAGCAGGAACAGGACTTACTCCTGCTAGCAAGCAGGAAGCTAAATCCCAGAATACAAAGCAGAATTGGAGTCTTCTTAAGTCAGAAAACAGGCACCAAAAATGTCTAGGAATATCTGTTTAAAAAGAGGAGTGCTAAATAGAAGTTCAGAGACCTCAAAATTAAGCAAAAAAACTAAGGACACTCAAGAGGAGAGACAACACAGCAATTCCTGGTCCTGAGTGTCATAAAATGTCACAAAGTAATCAAGAGTTCTCGTGTTGTGTCTATCAGAATGAAGAACACACTGATGTGAATTGTCAAATAATCACAAAATGATGGAGAGAAATTCAGATTAACGGAATGCAGTTGGTATCAAAATTAAGCGAAGTCCAAAAGGCCAACCATCTGTCATAATATTTTGACACTAAAAAATGACACTAAATTCTAAATACCTTTTAAATGAAAAAAAAAAAGCCAAATCAAGGTCAACAATGTTAGACTTTATAATTCTATGTTTTCAGCATGGGTTGGGATCACAATTCAAATCCATATTTTTCAAATTTGGCCCATTTCAAAACTTTTTCTTCTTTTTCCCTCTTACTTGCAGGGTAAAATATAGAGAAATTGTTCATATAAAAAGCCTAAACAGCTTGCTTTGTGAAGCCTTTTCCTCAATCCATAATCCATACTACTCAAACCAGAAGGAATGTGAAGTTCCTTGAACAGTCTCATCCAATTTCTGACTTACACTGGTTTCTCTCTCACTTGTGTTTTGTAGGTGTTTACTTCTGAAGCTGATAAGGATGTGGGGTAAGATTTTCAAAATTGTCTTTTCACGTAAATTTGCAAATAAAACCTAAGAGATATTTGACAGGTATGATACCTGGAAAAGAATTTAACTGGTGAGTGTAAAATACTATCTACTATGCTGTTCTCTGGTATTTATTTCTGTTTTCTGTACTGCACTTCCTGGTAATTATGGTAGTTTGCTGCAGAGTAATTATACTTGTCTCATAAAAGTACAGCAGTAAGAGTGGAGAGTGACTAAAGGCTATACCTGCAGAATGAAGCTTTCCTCACAGTGTTAATTAGGGGAAGAAGCAATTACAGGTATGTGTGTTTCTGTTACAAGGATTGCCAGTAAAATCCTTTTCTGAAAGCTCTTGTAGCCAAGAAGACATAAAGAATTCATTATTATAAGTTTCCTAACCTGCAGGTCACTACATTTACACTAGTATATTGCATTAAATCCAGTGGATTATAATATACAGTTCTATAGTAACGAATTATATAGTCTTAAAAATATAAGCAGAACATTCACCTGCTGCAAAAATATTCATTGAATTTCACCGAATTTACGAGAGCCATAAAGGAGCGAAAAGCTCCTTTCCAAGTATTTTTACTTACATATTTTCCTTCTGTTATAAAAAATGGAAAATCAGAAAAGCCATTTCTCTTACGAGATAAAAGCTCCTGACACTCTAAGGCTTTGCTTAGAGACCACAAGCCACCAAAATTCAAGCTCATAATGTCATAAGTGATACTGGAGGAATATCTGACTCCTGAATAGGAAACAGAACTAATTTAAGCAAGTAGTGGAGAATTCTCTTGTTGTACCACAGAGACATTCAAGACAATATACTCTAAGTATCAAACATGGAGACAAGGAAGAGAGCTGCAAGGCAATGTTCTGTAGGATGTTATAAAAAAATGGTCCCTTCTGAGAAACAGCATGCTCACAACTACATTTTTTTTACTTACTGAAGGAATTGATAAGACAAAGCTAATCCCTAAGGCAAGTTAGAGCCACTTTTATATTGCCTAAGCAGGATCAAAAGCAGATCAGATTCAAACGTTTAGGTCAAGTAAAAGCTGGAATAAGAACAAAGCGTTCACTTTCCAGATTTCCCCTCTATACTCCAGCACAGTTAGAAGATAGCTCAAGAACCCTTAAGTTTTGGAAACAAAAACACTATAGCGAGATACACATAGTACATAGCAAATCTCCTTGGCCTATAGGATCCACATAACAGTACAATATGGCAAAGTGGTTTGATCCGTGGGTTGTTAACTCTTTTAACTCTTGGACTTTGAGAGCAGCAAACTCAGCACACGGTGGGATTTAGTAGAACACAGCACATTGCTTTGTTCCTGTCTCTCCCATTTGCCATCTCCTGAAGCAAAGTGTGCAGAGCAAGGGTTCCACCTCCTCTGTTCAAACCTACTGCTTTTCCCCTCAGTACCAGCTACTTTATGTACAGGCATATGCAACTGGCATATTGCCGGTCACAAAGAACTGCTATTAAAAATTCACCTACTTTTTGGTCTATGAATTTGAGTATAATGACCAACAATGCACCGAATTATAAACATTCTTCCTCTTTTTTTTTTTTTAATTTCTAAGATTTGGGCATCCCTACATGATTTAAATATCATATGAACCCTTTATTTTAAATGGAAAACAACAGGCAGGGGCAGGGTGGAGGGGACAACAACTACAAGAAAACCCAAACCCAACAAACCCCAGAATATTATTAGAAAGCATAAGTTTTGCATAAATGCATGTGTGGAAAGTTTGAAAGTTATTATTGTGCTGTTTTACAATAAAAGGTATATTTCCTTCTATGAAATGTAAGTTGTTTAAAGAGGGCTTTAACATGTATTGTTTATATAAAGATTTTCCTTAGAGGAAACTAAGGAGCAGATGTATAACACTATGAAGCAGAAGTCTTAAAAGGGTGTATGGGGATGTTGAGTGAAATAAGTGATTGAAAAATTCAGGCGGCCATCTACAACACTAATGGTATACTTGGTGATTTTGAATAATTAACTTTATTAACTCCCTAGAAATGAGAACATTTACATGCCGAGCTGACTGCAGTTGCCATATGTTGGACAGCCTCCTAATGTGACGATACTTCACAACATTAGAATGTTAAAAGGCATACCACAGAGAAACAAAGTTTAATGGAGTGACTCCACCAACAGCGCAGGATTGTAACTGAGCACCTGAGGATGTCATTACGTGGTAATAAAGGGTGTATCTGCAATGGATGTGCAAGACATAGAGGTTGAATAGACCCACTCACGTGCTCCCTGCAGAGAGAAATGGGAGGGGGTAACTGAACACCTCAGCACCAGTACTGCAAAAGTCACAGTTCAACTACATGCAATGTATTATGAGAACAGATAGAGAATCCCAATTCCATCAAGAAATAGGTCTGGCGAGTTCACTGGAAAATCAGTTGCAAGGTTCATGAGAAGAACAGATGAAATTAAAGATTAAAAGTTCACGAAAGAATGTAAGGGTAACAGAGAAACGTAAGAAGCCCGGATTGCCTAAGTAATGTGCATTGCCAAGGTAGAGCATGAGATACAAACACTATACTGAAAGATATGAAGGTTTCATTTCTAAGAGATTTTTAATTTTCAGTTGTCCATCATGCAGGGCAGTGACATTAATCTTTGGTTTCCATCCACTATGATACTTTTTCCAAATGTTTTCCAGCATTTCTGCTTTGCCTGTAAGAGATCATTGTATCTACCATGCAACCAAAAGACTGCAGAAAACTTAATTCTGAATTTCCTAACAAGTAATGTAATTGCTGGTGATTAGGTAAGCCTGACTGATTATACGTTTATGAAATGTTGAACTATAAATATGTATAAAGAAATGAACAGATATGCTAGTGTTGACAAGCAGACCCATGGCAACACTAGCATATCATCATTAGAGAAAAGAGTAAGTTCTGTAAAATTCCTGCTATTTTCACAGAAATACCAAGAGTATAAAGCAGAGAGAAAAGGATCCCTTAGGTAGGGTACTCAGGGAAGCAGGGGAACTCATTGAATATATGACTGTCTGCTCCTACACATCAGTATCTGACTACATATCAGTATCTAATATTCTAATGTGAGTGCTTAGTCCCTCTGAAGAACAGGTCTGTCCTGAATTAGAACAGATAGTTACACAAAATATCTCATTCCTCCAGAAACACAAACATCTAATTCTAACATTTGTTTCACTTGAAGCAGACTGCGAACAGAATGGCGAGGGACTGAGGGGACAATTGTAATCACTAGGGAACTCTAACATTAGCTGTTCTGCAGGACTAAAGTATATTTCCCCAAAACAAAGCCAAACAGATTTGCTTAGAAAACAGACACAGATGCTGCATTTATTTTTATTTCTTAAAATATATTTTATAGCATATAATGAATTTTTAAATACTTACTAATTTAGCCAGTCTTGTCCTGGCTGTGGTGCTCCACATCAGCTGGAGTCCTCCAGAAGGAGGGGAGCTGCGTGTGTTTCCCCAAGACTGGTGGAGCTGAGCTCCTCCCACCAGAGAAACTCTGGAGCAGAGCATGGAGCAAGTTTGGAGAGCTCTAGCAAGCGGAGATCTAGCAGCACAGATGAGGCTGGTGGAGTTCTGAGACGTTTCAGTAAACCATCTGATATAATAGAGAGATTTTTCTGAGGAGGACCTAAGGGAGATTGCACAGTTTCCTGAAACCTTAAAGCCATGGAAGCTGCAGAGTAAGAATGGGAGACTTGGGGAACGGGATTCACCTTCAAGCTGACTCTGGCAGATGGCAGAATTGTTTTCACATGCCTTTCCTTTTGTTTGGTGCTGCACAACACAAATGAGATTTCTCTAACTAAAAAGACTACTTAAAAAGCTTTATTTTATTTTCCAGAGAATCTAAAGACTCAAAGCCTTTTTTATGTTTTTCAGGGGCTAGCAGCTTCTGGGGTTTGTTATGATTTGTAAGGACTCAGACAAAGTATCATCTTTAGATTGAATCCTGAAGACATAATCCTGTCTATAGGACTACATATGAGGAGTATCCTGCTGATGTCAGTAGGAATTCTTATGGCAAACAGTACTCGGGCCATTTGTTTAATTCATTCCTGCCCTTTTTGTCTAAACTCAGTGGCTTCATGGTTTCATAGATTATGGAGCAGACAACTATATATTTTCTAAAAAAAGTTATGATCTCAAATCATTAGACTAAACTGGCTTTTAAAAAGTTTTAGATGCAATCGTTCTAGTGAAAAATATAATTTGTTATAAACAAACACACGATATGTCTTCCTTGTTGCTCTTGAGAATCTGCTTTTAAATGAGGCCACTATTTTCACTAAGCAGATGGACAATTGCATGCACAGAGCTATAAAAAGACATCTAGTTCTTAATATTATCTTTATCTTCAGTTAATGAGCAGAGAAAGACCCAGTCAGAGGCACTGCCTGTTGCCACAGATAAACAGGAGACAGCCAGCCTGTGCAAAGAAACATCATTATCATCACGTAAGAAGATCAAACGTGGTTACTGGTTTTAAGTTAGCACGGTCCTGTAAGTGGTCAACATACTAGCAAATGCTAAATTAGGTCCTCTTTGTTTACTATTTCTCTGGACAAGTCAGAGTGAATTATTAAAAATTAAGATTCAGAACTGCCACCTAACCTTCCAATTTTGTGCACAGTTGAACAGCATGTTTCCTTTGTGAAACAGGTAACGATTTCTGACCTCTGGAATAATTTGCATAATAAGCAAAATGTAACACACTCTTACAGTTGTTAATGGTCCATGTTTTAAACCATCATTACATATGCCTGAATCTTCCTAATTAATGAATATGCTATCAAAGATTAAAATAACAAGCACAATAATTAGGAATTAATTTTTACCTACCATGTCTGAGTTAAGTGAGACTTCCACTGTTTGCAATGAATGTAACAGTCCAAATACAATTGAATTAATTTATTATACTCCTTAACGGACTTCCAGGCTCACTATTATGAATCAAGACTGAGAAAAGCTATGTAATTTCAGAATTTCACTTTGGGGGTTCGTATTATAATTAACAAAGAAAATGGAGAAATATGGCTCTAAAAATCTGCCTATCAGTAAGCAAAAAAAAAAAAAAAAAGCAAAGTGATCAAGCTATTCTGAAATCTCAAAGAAAACTGATAAAGTGATAAATTAGCCACTTTAGATATTATATGTCAATACTACATAAAATAAACACAGTCTAATGCCTTCAACTCCCGTGTTCTTAATTCTGCTTGTATCAGTATTACAAAAAAATTCCTTGTGAAGATGTGTGTGAGGTGTCTTCCAACCTGAATTATCTTGTGATCGTATTTGAGATGATACACATATACATACAATTTCAGCAACAGAATATCAGTAAGCAAAAAAAGATTTACACTAAAATACTCAGAAAGAAGGATAACAGTGGGTTATCTCTTCTCATTTTTAATAAATCTCTGCCTTGCAGATGAGAAGAAAAAACCCAAAGTCAGCACAATCTCCCACCCCACAAGGCCTGATAGAACAACATGGAAAAATGTAATAGCTTGCAAACAGATGCATACCTCTACAAGCTTAGAGTATACAGCACAGAATAAAATTCAGTCAAGAAATTTTATCCCTCTGGTAGGAGAAGTGCACATTCAACACTTAAACAAATCAAAACCAGCAAGTATACAATAAAACAAGACCATATTTATGTAATAGGAACTGCAGTACTCTGTTTCTTTTTTTCCTAATCTTTACTCTTTTGGTTCACTATGCTTTTTGCTATTTAACATTTTACTGCCAGTTTTTTCATTGTTCTGTCCATCTCTACTGTCTATACTACTTGCATTTTAAAGCTATCTATGCTTTAAGATTTCCCATTTTCCACTCTTCCCTGTATACTGAACAAAAATAAAAGTATAACAACACTTTTTTGCATATTCCCATTACAAGATTTCCTGGGTTCGTTAAGAATACTGGATTCCCACAGCTGACTATAACAAGAATTAACTAACACACTTCAAATTTTACTCCCACTTGGTTGTGATGTCTGCACACTTTGGAAAAGAAGCTCACACAATCTATATTTAAGGAACAAGTAAGCATCTCTTGTCTGACCTTTCTAGCTTTCCTTTCTACAGAGCTGAGTACTTGCTTTGGTTTTAAAAGCTCTTCACGGTATTTACAGAATGGTGCAGAAGTTCTTTGCAGTGAATTATTAGAAAAGGCTTTAGAAAGCA
The DNA here is from genome assembly GCF_000690535.1 of Cariama cristata. NCBI lineage: Eukaryota > Metazoa > Chordata > Aves > Cariamiformes > Cariamidae > Cariama > Cariama cristata. The sequence goes on along the minus strand of NW_009603038.1, from coordinate 23,393 downwards.
CTTCAGATACAGCCAGTCTTCCCAAGATCATTTCTGCCACTGATTCCAAGCATGATACCTTTCTGTAGAAGGGAGACTGGCTGAATCTTCAGAAATGCCCTTGAAGTTTGAAGATCTTTCTGTAAATTGACACTCTTGCAGCACTTGATCATTGTACTCTTCTTTCTTTCGCACAGTTTATATTTTTCTTGCAAGTTCATCAGTCTGATTGTCTCTCACACACACAAATAGAGTTGCAAATCACCTCTGCATCATTTCTATCAAGCCATCATCCAAGTTATAAATTTTTTCACTAGCTTTACAGGCATCATCAGCTCCTGACACTCTACCAAGTCTGAACCTTCTTGAGTGCACCATGGACAGGTAGCGGAAGCAGGGAACATGGCTTTGTCCCTATATAAAGCAATGTACAATGCTTTCATATACACTGTTAATACAAAGCATTATTGATTTAATACAGCAATACTTAAAAATCTAAGAATTCAACCCTTCATCCTGTATTCAAAGCATTAATGTTAAAGTTAATGAGTGACTTGTGTTATATGACAGATTACTTATAACGCTGAAAATCATCTTCATTTCTGACCTGTCCTCCCACAATAATTTCTGGCACTGCTTCCAAGCATGATGCTTCTTGCTTCTTGTTAGCTATGTCGTCCAGGGCAATTTATGAAAGAAGGTTTTTTTCAGCATATTTTTTAGAGACATATGATTGATTTTCATTTTTAGTCAGATAGCAAAACCAGAACTGGCACATACTTGCTTCTGAAGGGAGAGGTGTCATCAGTGATGGGACTTCTCTTCTGAAATAGGTATAAGATATCAAAGTCAATATGCATGTCTCAGGGACGTTTGCTTTAGCAAATACGTGGATCATTCTTAATGAGCAGAGTAAAATATTTCTTCAGAAATAATGTATCTCTCTTGGTACAGTTCTAAAAGAATAGTTTGACCAACATTAGAACAGTTTCCAGCATGAAAGCTGTGGTAACAACTCTTACAAGTAAATTTGATGTGGACTTAACATTCAGATTTAGCTTAACAACCGCTGGAAACTGCTACCTGGTAAGTACGTTTCAGCAAGATGTTTGCAAATTTCCCAACTGCCACATGAACAACAACTTCTATTTGCACTTCCAGCAGAGCAATGATGTGTTGTACTGGCCCAGCATATGGATTACTCTGAGCCCAAAAGACAGTCCATTAAGTTTGGGGCTGATACATTGGTCTTTTATGCTTATACAGGTCCTGTCATATGGTCCCTGATCCGTGGATATACAGAAGATTTGATTCTTCTGGGCTGTCATTCAAGCACCACTTGCAAGATTGTTTTCCATTAAAATTATGTGTTAGGGAGGAGATGAGGTCTGTAATCAGTTGTGCCTCTATGTGGTACTGACACCATAGCAGGCCTTATTTTTAGTTATAAGAAGCTTCTGATGTGGGGAGAATAACACATGCACAATATACACAAAGCACAGTAGGTTCTGTTAAAGAAAAAAAAAACCCAAACAAAAAAAACCCAAAAAACCCATGCAATTTATTTCTTATCCAGCTGTCATTTCCCTCAGGGCATGAACAAAGGCTGACACTCCTCTTCCCCCAGGGACCTGGCTGCCTTTGCCAGAGGCCAGCTCTGAAGTGGCAGGGATGCGGGACCCAGGATAAGGTGAGAATGAGCCGGGAGCCGCCATGTGGGCTCGGGCTGATCCTTACGGCTGTCATGGGACTTGCTCTGCAATTCTTGTTCAGATACTGTAGGACTGTCCCTCTGTCCTAAAAGGACAGTGCCTCTGCCTGCCTCATTGTCAAAGTGCCTTCCCTTGCAAAGCAGCCCACTCTTGTGGCCCCTTACACCAACTTTTTCCAGAGATGCTGACTCAGCAACATTTATCATTTCAGGTCAGAAAACCTTCTACGTAAGCAGAAGAGGAGGCATGCATTCTCAATTAAGCTCTAAATTTGCTTTTCTCAGGAAGAATATTGGTTTTTAAAAAAGACATCTTCAAAGCTTTTGCTTTATACTTGATGATTCAGCTCTGGAGCGCTGAGTAATGCACACTACATTGTGTGTCTCGGGAGCTGTTTAGAAATAGATTGCATGTATGAAATATATTGCTTTTATACCACCTGCATGGATATAATTGCCTCTGGGCCATTGATTTCATTTTAAAAATCCATTACAATTGATTTTATAGTTATATAAGCTATGAATACAGAAGAATATCTAGCTAAATTTGTTTGTCTATGAAAGTGATGCTATCGGTATGAAGATCTTCAGGCTGTCAGTATTATGAACTATCAGAATCAGCACATTCACTTAAACATCTAGAAAGCTGTCTCAATGATTCTTTTTACAAGACAATGACATGTAGATATGAGTTAAAAATGCGTTATTTACTTCATTCACCAAGAGCAACACCTTTGCCTGCTTACATGACTGATTTCCACATGCAATTACATGATTTCCATAAAGTCAATGACCAAGAAGTGGTCAGTGGCCAAGAAGCGCAATCGTATCTTGGGGTGCATGAAGAAGAGTGTGGCCAGCAGGCCAAGGGAGGTTCTCCTCCCACTCTACTCCGCCCTGGTGAGGCCACATCTGGTGTGCTGTGTCCAGTTCTGGGCTCCCCAGTTCAAGAAAGACAAGGAACTACTGGAGAGAGTCCAGCAGAGGGCTACAAAGACGATGAGGGGACTGGAGCATCTCCCTTACGAGGAAAGGCTGAGGGAACTGGGTCTGTTCAGCCTGGAGGAGAGAAGACTGAGAGGGGATCTCATCAATGCTCATAAATACCTTAAGGGTGGGTGTCAAGAGGATGAGGCCAGACTCTTTTCAGTGGTGTCCAGTGACAGGTTAAGGGGCAACGGGCACAAACTGAAACTCAAGAAGTTCTATCTGAATATGAGGAAGAATTTCTGTACTTTGAGGGTGGTAGAGCACTGGCACAGGCTGCCCAGAGAGGCTGTGGAGTGTCCTTCTCTGGAGATATTCAAAACCTGCCTGGACGTGACCCTGTGCAACTGCTGTAGGTGATCCTGCTTTGGCAGTAGGGTTGGATTAGGCAACCGCCAGAGCACCCTTCCAACCCTGACCATTCTGTGATTCTGTGAATATTAGCATAGAAATGTCACTGACTATGAATAAATTAACACAGCTAACCCAAAGGAACATGGAGCAATATCTGAAGTGCTGAGTTATATTCTCTGATGTTACTTATAACTATGTAATAGGCAGATTGAGAGGACTCTCAGAACATCTGCTTCATAAACTTCTATTTGGCACAAGATACTTTCAACAGTCTATAACAAATTTCTGCAATGAAAGACCACACAGCATTATGGGCTGAAGGGGAGAGATCAGGGACATCCTCAGTATCCTAGATTCCTTTAGTAATAGGTGACTTCTACAGTGAATACATGAAATATGTTCTGTTCTATTAATCATTGGTTGTGCGCTCACAGTATCACTAGTGTCACCATACAAGCATAAATTGTCTCTTTTTGCATCCACGCTTCAGAATTAGCTTAAATCAAATCAGCTTGAGGAACTGAACTGAGAAGTAACTTGAAGGTTTCTTGACAAGGGCTAATGATAAATGGTAATGCACTCAGTTATGAGAAGTTGAAATGGGGTATATTTCCAGTATTCCTGTTAAATTTAGTTTTGACATCTTCATTTACATTCTGCAAGGGGGAATAGAAAACACATTAATGAAAGTGACAGCTAAATTGGGAAACATTGCAACAAGGACAGAGAAATAGCACAAAGGGAAATAGGGATTTGAAAGAGAAAATAAAATGTGTTCAGAAATTTGCAGACCAAAACAAATAGGAACATAATATTCCCTCCGACCCACCCAAGGAAAACTGCAGCAGAAGAAACTGAACAGTACCAATTGCCAAGAGAGTTTTAGATACTGAGCTATGTAAGAGTAAAGATAGTTGACTTTTTTTGGCTGCTGGAAATGCAGAAACATCTGTCCATGTATGGCTATTCATCACTGTGTGCTTGGATCACCTTATCTGTCCTCATATAGCAGGAAAATTATATTTTTGCCTTATTATAGTTAGAGCCATAATTAAGTGTAACTAATTCCTCAAATTTATATTGTTATATCCAAGAAAGACATCAAGTTAACAGATTGTGATGATTGACTGATGAGGAATACAAAAATAATCAAAGGTGTGTGGTTTAGGTAAGCAGTGTAGGAGGTCATCAGAGCAGTTTGAAAATGACTGAGGAGTATCAAGGAAGAAGGAGGTTCAAGTTTCTACAAGTAGATACACACATCAGGGAGTAAATTGGATAAAATTATGAAACAGGAAATTCAGAATCAAGCCAGTACTTTCCAACAATGAGGTCTATTAAGCTTTGGGAATTGTCTCTCAATGAGAAGTAATGAGATTTCCATTACTCTGGCCAACTTGCCTTAGATAAGCCAGTCCGATTTTACAACAGGGAATAATTGCAATGGCAGGGAGATGGACTAGATCACTCTAAAAACTTTTTCTATCCCTAGCTTTTACGACACAAAGGAAATCATCTGGAAATACAGATTGCAGTGGAAAATGTGTTCTTCCTAATGGTTACAAATAAAGGAACTTTACAGATAACGTCCTTTCCCTTTTATTTCTCTGCTCTGACTGCATATTATCACATATGTTTTTAACAGAAACTAATAACATACATTTTAAAAGAAAAAATAATACAGGGAAAAGAGCACTGAAAAGAATCACACTGTGCCTAAAACTGTAAAATCACTTTGCATTGGCAAAACCAACATGTTTCTTTTCATTTAAAACAACTGTAGACAATGCAAGTGAAAATTATGTATATCCTACGCAAATTCAAATGAATGTAAAGAAAACAAAAGATGCTGAAGAAAAACAGAAGAAAAAGGGAAGAAAATCAATGCACTCAATCACAAATTTAATTTGTTTAGTGTTGCAATATACCTAAAAGCTCTATATTTTGGATTTTTTTTTTCACTAGAAAGTATTACACCCTACTGAGAGGACATTGAATACATTAGGGGTTGTGGGGGGATAAAGACATTTCTTTCACTTTTGCAACGCTATGTTTTTTCTTTCTTTCAAATGCACAACAAACCCATTATTACACTGGGCAATGTGAAAGGTACATTCCCTTTATTTCTGTCTGAACTCCACACGATCAGCAATGGTATGAAGAAACTCAAATTTGGGGAAGTTGGCTAACATAATCCTGTCTAGTAGTTTCCAGTGTCATTGGAGAGATAAATGCTTAAAGTACCTGCTCTGGATGTGTTTGTTCTCCTTCATTTGCTTAGATGAGTTTGTATTTTTTACAGCAAAATGCTTTTATAACCCATACTTCCACATGTCTCAAAGATATTGATAGACTACAAATTCTGTATTAGATACTATCTCGTTTTCATGTATTTCATGTAGAAAATAGGTGAGATTCTCTATCCTAAGCCTGATGTTATGATCATTTGAATTCCTTCAGGAGGACTGAAAATAAGTACTGTGTTCTGTTAAGTAGCATATTTACTAGAAGGCATGTTGAGATCATATTAGATCACAAATAATCTGTTGTGAAATCCAGTAGTTTTTCTAGGTAGTTTCATGCACCTTTTGTATTCTTATGATTGTCTACATGTGTATATACATATAAAGCGCACATATATGTGTATGTATAATAATAACATAATGATAATATGTATAAAACATATTTCATGGTGTATAATAAAAACATATGTTTTATACATGGCTGGTTTAACACAAATCCAACTACTCGGGTAGCACTATATTTTATTGCAGAATCACTGCCAATATTATCACTGATTTCCATAATAAATTCCTATCTCTTCATCAGCTCAATTATCTCAGAATAGCTTTGGAGATATGATTGCATATACATAACCATGACAGCAAAGGCATTTGGATAGAAATCATTTCACATGATGGGTCTTAGCACATCAAACTCATTCCTCAATTATATTTTCTGACCTTCAGAGCAAGGATTTGAAAATGCTCTGATGTATTACAAAGAAATTTATTGTTTTGTGAGCTTGTGGAAAAGAGGGGGGTCATATGCAAGTCTAGATGCAAATGCTGGTTTTATATTTAAGTAGTGCAATATTCGTGCAAGCTTTGGCATAACTCCTTTAAGGTCCAGTACTGAGGAACCACATAAACATGGTTAGGTGTACCCATATTCCCATTTAAATATGCACTTATGACCATTCACTTTGGCTATGCTGAAAAAAATGAAAGAAAAATATACAAGCTACTCAATTTGCAAAAGGTGACAATGAGCTTTGCAGTCTCATTGGCTTATTTAGCAGGTTATTCTTTTATCTGAAGAAGACAAAAGGATATCAGACAGTTGGAAGAATGATAAATAAGGAACAATTAATCCACCTTAATGCAAAAGATTTAACTTACAGCCTTTTCAAGTTTCTTTATCTTTTAAGCTTTTCTGAAGCTTCATCAAATCCTCCATCTATATAAGGATATGATACGGCTTACTATTCTTAGCATCAGTTTCTTGATCCCTCTTGGGCTAATTTTTTGAAAATGCCTACTGATATTATCAAATAGAGTGTGAGACACTGAAGAGATAAAACTGCAGAAAAAAGCAGTAGTGGCTAAACTAATTAAAAAATTTATCCCCTGTAAAACTATGTTAAGAAAAGAAAATTGATGAGGCAGTGAGAGAATCACAGACCAACATGCACAGTGTCACTGTTATTTCTAGATAGCTTGAGTCATAGTTATTAAAATGTCTAATAACTATCCTTTACAATGATAATAAACCAGAAAAGTGCTCAGTAGCCAGCATCTAGCACAAACTCTTACTGTTCAGAAATCCTATAAATCTCCATGCTTGTTTACCATGCTTCACACATGCATAAGGATGTACAGGCCTAACAAATAAGTAAAAAGAGTATTACAGAATGCATTTCCATCTTCAGGAGTGTGCAATACATTTATTCATGAAGACTACTACATAAGCCATTATAAAAAAGACAAGCAGATGGATTATTTTCGCTACAGGCACAATATGCCAAAGTGTCTCAGCTCTTCAGCTTGCCAAAGTTGTGATCAGAAGGTAGATAATCCATTTATATATAAGAAAGCAAGTTCTTGATCATTATCGAAGTCTCACCAGACTATCATCTACCCAAAGAAAAGTAGAGATTTGTAACAGATTTAGCTAAGAACACACAGATTACTACCAGAATAAGTAATTCCAAACTGACCAACACCAGGAATATTAAGTTGGATTCACTGTGGTGAAGATTGATCACAATTTCTGCTGTATTAATCTTGAGTGACTAGAGATAAAATTTAGCAACACTACAGAATATACACAACTGTCTGAGTTCTGCTTTTAATTTATAGTCTCCTGGTTTACAGAAGAGATTTCCACAAGCTAACACAGGTCTATAAAAAGGGGTCCCTGCATTGTGCAGACAGCAAACTACAGCAGTTTAAAAACTAAGCCCTTTGTGCAGAAGAACGTATTAATCACGCTACAACATTTCCTTTTTCTCTTTACTTACGGCATACTCTGGAAAAACGGCTTTCTGTAGGTATTTTAAATTGACTGGGCAGCAGTGATCACTGATCCTGCAGTCCCAAGGGATGTGGGTCAGGCAAAGAGAGAAGTCAGGACCCCGAATTTTAGGAAAGCAAACTTCCAGATGTTCAAGGAATTGGTCAATAGGACCTCCTGGGAAACTGCCCTCAGGGACAAGGGAGTGGAACAGAGCTGGCAGATCTTTAAGGATGCTTTTCAGTGAGCGCAAGAGCTCTTGATCCCCAGGTGTAAGAAATCAGGAAAGGAAGGCAAGAGACCAGCATGGCTGAGTTGAGACCTGCTGGTCAAACTGAAGGGCAAGAAGGCAATGCACAGGCAGTGGAAGCAAGGACAGGTATCCTGGGAAGAGTATAGTGACACTACCCGGTTGTGTAGGGATGGAGTCAAGAAGGCCAAGACGTGGATAGAGCTGAAATTTTTTAGCAGGGGCTATTGCAATAGGGCAAAGGGTAATGGTTTTAAACTAAAAGAGGGTAGATTTAGACTAGATATGAGGAAGAAATTTTTTATGATGATAGTGAAACGCTGGAACAAAGGCAAAAGCAGATTGCTGGAGTTGTTGTCAAGTAATTTTATCTACTGTAACTCCGAAGACACAGTCTAACATTCTACAGGTTAACACAATGCTTCTATGCAAAGCTTTCATGGAAAAGTATTGTATTATAATGATAATATTCCTAATATATAATTAATAAAAGCACAATCACTCAGCAGTATATTAGTTGGTCTTCTCTCTTGTAGATATATTTCTTATTTGATCATTACATTCTAGAGCTGACTTGGAGTCACTCTTCCACTACAAATTTTTCTTTGATTTTGCATATCATTTTAGTGAAACAAGTAGAAAATGACATTTTTTTAAAAATCCTGAAAAATATTCAGCGGAGAAAGACATGATGACTGTCAGTAGAACCAATTAATTTCCATAAAGGATCTAATTTCACTTTTATTTAATTTGACTTTTCAATTTTTTGTAATATGCAAAAATAGAGTATCACTGCATTTCAAAAATAACTTTAAAATTAAAATGTAACTTTTCCATTTAAAAAAGAGCTTTTTTTTTCTTTTCCTGAGACGAATTTTGTCAAAATTGATACAATCCTGTAAAAGATACAATTTCAAAGAATCGATATTTTTAATTAAGAACATTCTGCTGTAAATGTTTCAATCACCTTTTCTCTTGGCTGTTTTCCTCAGCAACTGACCCAGATAAAATTGTATTTTCACTGACCACTCAGATACAACCCAGACTAAGAGGAATCTACTTGGTTGTTCTGCTTTACTAATGCATGCACTGCTGTGATAAAAGCAGGCCTGACACTGCTTTCCCTAGTAGAATCTTGCTGTTCCACTGAGTTTCATTTCCTACCAAGCCTTCATTAAACTTCTTTTTTACAGTTGCATGGTTCATCTTTCCAGTAGTCATAACCAGAAAACCTCTAAGAATGTCATATGCCTCATCACCCATGCAATAAATGAGGATGTTTACTTGCTCTTCATCAGAGTGCCTTTGATTACTTCTGTGATGAAAATCTCCGACCCTGTAGTGACTTGGTGAAATTAAAGGATGAAGTTTCAAAATACTTAATATCACATTTCCTGACAAAAGATCCTTATTTCACTGCTAAAAGATCTTTGTCAGTATGAAAACAGACATAAAAATATAAAGCTGAATATATTACTTAACAGAATAAAGTTCACATTTTGATTTCATATAATAGTCCTACAGAATTTGACAGCAAGGCTGCCTTCCACCAAAACCAGACAAATATTGCAAGCAAAGCTACAAGAGAAGCCACCCAGCTGTCAGTCTCCACCGTGGCTCCTTTCAGCCTGCAGTCTGAAGCATATCCTTGGACTTGGTAGACAAAACACAATTAAATTTTATTGTGGATTGCTTTTTTATCTGTAAGGTACTTAGAGGAACATTTCACTGCATTGTTTCAGATGGCTGCAGTAATCATCCAAAGACAGTAGCATTTGAAAGTACAGCTAACAGGCAAATCTTTAACTACAAACTAAGTGAAAGACTTGAGATTGTCTGATTCAACACTTGAACTGACTATTGTCTCCAAAACATTTCAGGTTTGCATCAAATGATATGTGCAGTTAGTAGTACTGCTGAAGTAGAAAAAAGATCCCCAGAATGGTGAGAAATTAGATGCAAAGAGAGCAAAGAAAAAGACAAATCTTAAGCCTTGCAGAAATCCAGCCTACTGAAAAATAAACACAAATAAATCTATACGGCTCATGCTTTTTTTCATGATTCTCACAAAGTCAGTACTCCATTGATTTCCAGATAAATAGAAGCAAATAATATTCTAAGACTCAAATCTGATGGGCAGTTAGTTTACTTATCAGCTTTCAAGCGAGATATATTCTATATAGATACATTACTGTGAAGCTCACATACATATGATCACTGAAATTGTCTGAGAATCAACCAGAGGAAAAAAAAAGGATAAAAAAAAAACATCACAGAGTTCTTATGATCACTGATACTAAATGGGGTAGCTGTGTATAAATTTCCCATATCCAGCAGAAGAAAGGTGTACAAAGGATTGGATTCCAAAAGGTTGACTGTCAGCAGAGATTTAAAACAAGTTTGCTATCTGTTTTTAATAAGCACAAATTGACAATAAACAAATAATAATGAAGGACTCTAGGTCCTCAGTTTGCAGGTGCTCTCTTTTAAAGCTTTTCAGAAATGGCTATAAAAAGAAGTCTAACTGAAGTCAATGGGGCTAAAGGTGTTAAATCTCCAAGTCCAGAGCATTGCCATTCCTGAGAATAACTTATACTGGCTACACTTCCTCCTGCAGAGGTGCCCAAGAAATCAGTGGCACAAGCTACATCCTCACCAGAGAACATACGTAGTGAAATTAAAACATTCAATAACATATACAACCCCTTAGCATGTTAACCTAAAAAACCAGTAGTGCAAGAATATACAGTGTTATTATAAAGGCATTTTAAGAATATGCAAAATCTTTCATTTTATTAATTTATCTGACACACTTTCTCTCCTTGCTTGTCAACAACTCCCTGAAAAGTAGAGCTGAAGTTTTCTAAACTCAGCTTTTACCCACAGGCAAAGGTTATGATTGTAAATTGTGGATACTTAGAAAATAAAAGATGCCATGACATTTAATACTGTAAAGCCATAGATGGCAATCTAATGTTCCATTTGAGTACACAAGGCTAACGGCTTTAAATTATCACTCAAAAGCAGCATCTTTTTTAGAGGAAACAAATTATTTCTATAAGAGCTGAAGGCTTCATTCAAGCTGAGAGAAGTCAGCTCATTCTGTGTATTCCCAACCCCATATCTGATTTTTATATCCAATTTTCTTACTGTATAAAGATATACTTTACATTATTGTGGCTTACCTGAAAATTAGTTATCTATGCTGGACATACAACACAGTGGAGAGGAAACAGTTCAGGAGGTTCCTGGAGTGTGTGTCAGAGACCTTCCTGACGCAGCTGGTGAGGAAGCCAACTAGGGAAGATGCCCACTGGACCTGTTGTTTCTGAACAAAGAAGGGCTTGTGGGTGATGTGATGGTTGGAGGCCTTCCTGGGCACAGT
>NW_009603038.1:0-12181 GCF_000690535.1 Cariama cristata | reverse complement strand
GGCGATTGGGGGGCGTGGTGGGGGGGAGCACAGCTGCTACCTTGGACTTCTGGAGGGCAGACTTTGACTTGTTCAGGAGCCTGGTTGGTAGAGTGCCTTGGAGGCAGTCTGAAGGGGAAAGGGATGCAGGAAGGCTGGACATTCTTCAAGAAGGAAATCTTGAAGCTGCAGGAGCAGGCCATCCTCGTATGCTGAAAGATGAGGCAGTGGGGAAGAAGACCGGCCTGGCTGAACAGAGAACTTTGGCTGGAACTCAGGAAAACAAAGAGTTTATAACCGTTGGAAGAAGGGGCAGGCACCTCAGGTTGTTGTGAGGTTATGCAGGGAGAAAATTAGAAGGGCTGAAGCCCAACTAGAACTTAATCTGGCTACTACTGTAAAAGATAATAAAAAATGATTCTATGATTCTACAACTCTATGTATTTATGTATGCCTTAAACATGTTTACACTATTTCCAGCTAATAATCTTCTAACTAAAAAGAAATCAGCATCCTCATCTTTAAAGGTTGATCATTGAGAATGAAGAAATGAAGAAAAAGGGCTGAGGAGCTGAATACCATTTTTACATACAGAGATTTATCAGGGTAGATTTTAAGAACATTAGGGTTATAGCACAAACTTCAATAATATTCTTCAGATGTTATTGTAAATAGGAACACACAAGCACACTGATGCTTATTTTGAACTTATTATTTGCATCTGAGGTGCACTAACAGGGTGTTTACAAATACGTATATCTAAGTGCACTGCTTCTGTGACATGGGAAGTAATTTACCCAAGAAAAGGGTTTATCAGTTCTGCACAGACACTCAAAGTGACATTTCTCAATAACAATCTGAAGCGTCAGAAACTGTCATAACTTTGTGTATTGATTTCACCTGGATACCTACTATATTGCTTTGTCAGGATGTACTTAGGAAGTATTTATACGGTAATAATACTCCCTTCTATATTTTCTCACCATATAAGCAGTTGAGAAACCCAAACAACATTTTGAAAGTAGCTCAGGTCTTCTAATAAGGTTTCAAGGAACTCTATTGACATAAGTATGTTACAAAAATACAGTGCAAAATCTGTGTATAAAATTGGCATTGAATTTTCCCAGCATATGTTAAACTTTGAGAGAACGGATATGCAATTTCATTCGTAGATTAAGCCTTTGTTATACTAAATTGTCAACATAGTTGTCACTCTATTATAAATAATGTGTTTGTGTTTGGTAGTTATTTTCAGTAGATCTCACCAAGTCATTATTTCACAATCAGGGAGCACAAATATCTTCCACTATAAATGATATATATTAAAGAACCCAGCTGCATTATAGTAATGCACTTTAATACAAAAGTCAGTGAATGTATTTGGCATACAATCTAATCTTCCGCACTGATTAAGATGATTTTTTTTATGACATGCACCTAATCTTCTGTATTAAACTGAAGGTAAGTCACACAATACATTTCTCATGAGCATGGAACCTTATTACAAATATTAGAAATTCTTACAAATTACAAATATTACAAATTCTTACAACTCTTACAAATAATTTGACACTGCCATTTGTAAAAAGAATAATACTGAAAGGTTTAGCAATAGAAGTAATTAATTAACAACTTTTTTTTTCAAATGCTAGATAGTTATCTGATTTTAAAACAAAATCTCATTTTGCTTATTATGGTTACTGCGTTGTGCAACTGCAGTGAATTCCTAGTATGCTTAGAGACAATCTGTGTCCTAAAGCAATATTGTTAATTGAATCTATTAACTGTAATGCTATAGAGTGATCTAATGGCTGTAATGGATTCAACTAGAATTCAGCAGACCTGCATTTTTCTCTTCATTTTGCTACTCTTCTACTATCTTACCACAGAGAAATCATGTCACTTCTCTGTTCTCTGTCTTTAACTATTTATACTGCTTGCTTTTGGGCTTGGGGGCGGTTTCCTAGTATGCATACACACATTACTGAGCACAGGGAGGCCTTGATCTCACAATTTGTGCCTTTGGGCATTAATGTCATACAAATGTAATAATATTCTTTACTAACTAATAATCTTGACTTTAGTAATGCCAAATACTCTAACATCACAGTTTTCTTATCATTTCTATCTCAAGCAAGAATAAACTCCCTAGATAATTATTTTTTTCCTACCATTAACTATACTATAGAAAAAAAACTTAAACTTGGTTACTTAATGGAATTTTTTTCTTCTTCTTCTAATCTTCCGTATACTAACTGAAACCATTTGTAGCTGGGACATATCACCACTGAATTGTATGTTTGTACTCATTCTACCTCTTAAATAATCAGTTGCACAGGAAAGTAGACATGATATGATCATTTAAGACAGGCTAGGGCAAGGTCTGTCAGTGAATTACTGGATTTAACCTAAATCTTTGCACTAGAAGAGCTAAGGGAAAAAAACACGGAAGTTGTGGTAGCATCTTGCCTGGTACAAGAGGAAGGTTTCCAGCAAGTCATCGAAGCTTGAAGCCACTTCTTCAGTCGCATAAAAACTGATGCAATGAGAGTCCCTGCACTGGTGAACTTCTACAGCTGTACTGTCACAGCCACAACGTCTATTTTTATCCATTTAGTGTACCTCATTTCTTTTGTTTGAAGAGCCCTAAAATTGATAATTTCTAACCTTTTTAGTGTTCTTTGCAGTATGTTGTCAATGTACAACTTCCACTGCTGAACGTCCATGATTAAAGCCTTTTTGGTTAGTAGTACCCATTGAACATGTATTTTTCTTGAAACTCCTCATCCATTGCACAAGAAAGAGGGTACAATACCCAGGTTCCTCTCATTTGTGAAACCACAATTTTCCACAGTGGGATGGAGGGCAAGTTTCAGAAGACACTATACATTGCAAAGAACTCTTAACAATTGTCAGATAAATAACTCCTCTTACTTGTGTAACGGTTCATAGAAACCTTTTTAGGGGCAGTTTTCAGTGCACTAACAATTCCAGTGTCCAAGATTCAAGAGATCAGTGATTGGAAACTAATTAAAGGATTGCAATATTAGACTTACAAACTTCAGAAACTGCATACAACCTTATAGATCTATTTGAAGACCTCCAACTGGCTGTGCTACAGGTACTTGAGAGGGATGGATTTTTCATCAGTATTGAAAATCACCCTAGCTCTAGCTGAGAACGCTTTAATAATTGCACTGAGTCTATTTTGGCTTTCCTACAGTACGTGTTTCTATCATCAGAAATTAATTTGGACTTTCTTTTGTATGAATCTACCTTTGCATAAAGACCACAAAACACTGAAGATATGCTCTTGCAAATTTTATGCTTCTTAAATACTTATTAAATTCTATTTAGGATCTCAGACCGTAGAGTGGTGCCTTTATCTTGAAGATTTAAGAAACATAAAAGTAGACAGAAACTCATGTATGATGTTAGGAACACATTAATCTCTCTAATTCTGTGTTTTCCTGCACTTCTAATATTTCTTTCAGTATTATATTGCTTGCAAGTGAAAATGTTTGCATAGTTATATGAAAAAACAAATCTAAACTTGCACTTTCACAGATTTACTCTGTTAACAAAAATCCTTCAGAAATGAGAAAAACAAAATCTTGTTCTTGTATACCTAGGCTTATTCTATTCCACACACACGGCTTAAAATATCTTGTACTTCAACTAGTCTAACCTTTCCATATGTAAATGTAATTGCTATTTTCTTTCCTAGACTCAATGAATCAGTCATATGAACAAAAGTACTTTTATGGGAAATATTTATCACTACCCAATCTATGAAAGATATTTGCATAATTCAGAATAGGTGATACATGTACTGAGCTAGGAACTCATCGTTCTTATTTTTTTATGATAAATTAGGTAATATAGTGGTAGGTAGTATAAAGTAATACAGATTATCTTCAGGAAAATATTCCTTATAGTGTAAATATATGGAGTGAAAAAGCAAACAAAAGTATAAATTCACTTGGATGTTATTGTTTTTAGGAGTAATCATTAAAAAAGACATATTCTGGTATTTGGGATTGAAGTTTTCTTTCTCTATGGAACAAGTGTTACAGGAATATTAGAAAAATTTACTCAACTAGCTAATCTTTGGGGAAGGTCCTGTTTTTAGGAATAAGAAAAAGCTCCCAATGTTTATCACCATTTCTTGTCAATGTCTCTGACACTGAATGGCTGCCAGCTAACCTCAGCTGTCAAGGAAGTTTTGAATTTTCACACTTAACCTTTGAGTTCTGGAGAAAAACAGAGTTCATTTCCCAAATTTTGAACCATCATCTGAAAGTGATTTCCTCAGTTCACAGGTAACCTGACTTGCACTGGAAAAGCAGCAAAGAAATGGAAGCTCCAAGCTACCTATGCAGAAGGTTATAGTAGAAACCTCCTTCCTATTAGTTCTTCTTGCGCTGCACCATCTTTAAGATCTCTTCTGATTCTTCTCTGGAGATGTAATTACAGCCCTTTGGGGACTGATTCTAGTCCTAAGGAAATTAACTCAGGCTTCTGAACCATTGGGAAATGACAAGCTGCTATAGGAGGAAGGATAGATACAATCATTCCATTATAAATAAAACAAAAGTAGTGTTCACTAGGTGTTATGCTTGAATTAACATTCTGTTCTTAATATGTGTTGCCAGTTAGAAAAGTAGACGTGACCTGGGCCTGTAATCCTATATTTCAATGTCAATAATTCTGATGGACCTTTTAGAAGTATTTTTCACAAGGAAAAAGAAATAGAACCAGGTTTTTCTTGTCTTACGTGTATGTTCTTTCATTCCAATTTAATTGACAAAATCCACAATTCCACAGATCAACTATATTTAGTAAAGTACTTGCCTGTGTGGTTAAACTGGTGTACTTGTTTAAATCCAATGAGGTATAGGAAAGTGCTGATTTCTCCTCCTACACAATTTAATAACAAAGCAGTTTAATCTGCAAATGCATATAAATGCATACTTCTACTGAATTTTCAACTTGTCCCCCACTATCATTGATTTCCTTGTGACTAGTCACAACTATAAAAAACTAAATTATACCTCTGATTTTCCATAGCTATACACAAACACTTACTTTAGAATATTTCAAAAGCCACATTTGTCAAGAAAAATGCAGTACTTGAAGATGCTTTGTTTAATTGAAATCATCACTGGAATACTAAACCTTGATGAAGACATTGATGCAAAATATAATTTAACAAATTCCTAATACATCAGTGTTGTTATACACTGTTTTAACTCTAACTTACAAAATTTGAAGTAGATTTATTTTCATGCTTTGACACAAATAATGTAAAATAAAGTAAGTAAAAAATTTTTTAAAACACCAATACTATAAGACATAACTCTAAAGAACTCTTTGCTTTTTCTTTTACAATTTAATTATACAAGGGAAATAAAACATTTATACTTTGGACCACTAAAAATTTTTAAATAAATTTGTTATGTGGAAGAACACTTATAATAAAGATTTTTACGGCCACAACACTTAAGGAAGGTTTTGCTTACAATTAAGTAGTACTTAAATGTAAAGCTATAACAATAATACCGCTACACTTTCCAGTGACAGTCATGCTCAGATTACTTTATATGTCCAAATTTGTTTGCCTCATTTTTGCCAACAGTTCTTCCCATGTTCTTTGACACTACTGCCATTTCAAACACAAGTGTTATCCTACTATCAGGACAACTGACCAGTTGTCTCAAGGTAACATCTAAATTTGATCTGGATGAATCTGTACAAATAGGTACAGCTCCCCACAGTGGCACTGTTAACAACAAAATTAATAATTAGGTACTGACTGCACACACTTCATGTCTAGAGTGTTCTTTATAATTTTTGTTAAGATTTTCTATTACTTTTACTCAATTACTTTTCAAATTGTAGTAATAAATATCCACTGATTTCATTTAAGTTAGTTCTGCATTAGCCATATATGAAATCTAAACAAGGTCACTTACCTATGGACACCTTGATGACACTCTATATTATAAAACAGAGGTTGAATGTAGAAACACAAAAATGAAACATTATAATAATCCCTGCTCCCCAGTTTCAGTATTAGATTTTTTTTAAAAGTCATGACAGAATATAGGTAAGTTTTTTAATGCTTCTAAATTCAAATGGAATGCTTAAAGTAAAAGTAGAAAGTCTATTGTGGAAAATAATGTTATAGATATATAATGCAGACTATGAAGTCATATATCAGGTATAACTTCTGCATCCCTTATATAAAATCATCCCAGGTTTGTTTATTCATAAGCCATATATCATACCTGAGTTTTACTACAGCTGCTGGGAGATCTTGCATTTAAGAGCTGAATTTGCACATTAGATCAATAAAGAACTGTACATAGCTTACAGCAACAGAAACCGAGTAACTAATAAAAACTTATTTGAAGCTACATAATAATATGTTTTATTTTGTAATCATGGTAGGAGCATTTATAGGGTAAAATTCTTTTCTGTGACTGTTTTATTATTGCTTTTTCCTAAAAATATATTGTGTTAAGGTTTTTGGAATATTGTTTTAACACTACAGACTGCTGAAATCATACTGAATACTGCATTCTGAACTCTGTTGCAGGTGTTAATATATCAGCTTCATTCAATATACAACTTACATATTAGCATTAGTGACTATTGGATGTACTCTAAAGAGTCATGTTGTATATTAGTTTAAAATATTTTCATATCAACTGTCAATATATTCACCTCATTCTTCCTTTACTATATACAAACAGTGTTCTTATAAGATTAACTTCAGATTAACTTATAAGATTAACTTATAACTTCAGATTAATTTATAAGATTAACTTCAGATTAAGAAGATTAACTTATAAACCTAAAATATTTTCATATCAACTGTCAATATATTCACCTCATTCTTCCTTTACTATATACAAACAGTGTTTTTATAAGATTAACTTCAGATTCTTATAACACTTTGGTTATACAATCATTAAATAAATTGTCAGACTAGAAATTTAGTCAAGATTTCTCCCAGATTATAAACCATCTATGTCAAAAAATGTAATTCATAAATGTCCTCTCATACAACTACATATTTGCCTTAGCTTATGCTACATTTCTATCAACTGTGCAACCACAAATATTTGTTTACTTCAATTTCACCAGTAATTGTTCTTTTGAAAACTCTCAGCAATGTAGAAAAATGACACAAGCTGATGAAACTCCCTTTACAGAAACTATTTGTTCTTGTTGATTTTTTTGTTTTGCTTTTTTTTAATAAGATTTACACAAAGATGGTCAAAAGTATGCATATCATTTATGTTTCACTCACAGTAGGCTTTAGTTGGAAGAATTCTAACTTCCATTAAGAATCCTTATAATTACAGAAGTTGATACTTCTTACAAGAATAATTGCTTGAGATGTACTGCATTGCTCCTATTCCATAGCAGGTGAGATTTGAGATTACTAAATACATACTGTAACGTTTAAACTGTCGTAACTATGAAAGCATTTAACTCAGCTGTAAACATTGACTCAGTAGGTATATATGAATGATTACCAGAGCTTATCTATTAAAGATTTAGTGTTATGTTATTTTGATTAAATATTCTCCAATTAATAAGATATAAAATAAACAGAAATGAGCATTTTCAATACAAACCATAAAATATTGGTCTGTTTTAGAACATACCCTGCAGTGTCATAAAAAAATCTTTACAGAACTCAATAACTTTTTAAAATACTGTGCCTGATTAGAGAGCTATGATGTGTCTTTATACAGACGTACACATTATTTTCAACAGATATTCCTTAGCAAGGTTCAGAAGGACGTTGTTTTCAGCAGGAAGTTGATTTTTCACATGTTTTTCTTTCTTATTGATATATTTACACTACTATGTTGTATAAAAGTGCAGATTTTTAAACACCACATTTCAGATTTTTTGCTGGTCCTGCATAACAAGTGGATTCTTTTGTGAGTAAGTATATCTTTTGTGAGTATTTTTTGAATGCAGTTTAATGATCTGGCTTTGTGCATGTGCATCAATGCTTATGTTAATTAGTTTATTTATGTTAATTATGCCATTATAAAGTACTCTACTGTAGTAATCAAATGGTGACAAAAGGTTAGAAAGTAAATAAAGGAGGAAAGAAGCATGGGTTTTATCATTTCAGGCGCAGCAAATGTAGCATACCAGTTTTGACATCCCTTTAAGAGATGTCACATCATTGAAGCTCTGTAAAAAA
The DNA here is from genome assembly GCF_000690535.1 of Cariama cristata. Taxonomy (NCBI): domain Eukaryota; kingdom Metazoa; phylum Chordata; class Aves; order Cariamiformes; family Cariamidae; genus Cariama; species Cariama cristata. Next base: position 3,969 of record NW_009603038.1, on the reverse strand, counting down.
TGTACTTGGGCATGCAGATACTAATGTCTAAATTCTGCTCACACACCCTTGCTTGCACAATAAAGCTTATTTACAATAAACTGCATATAAGCAACAGTGATGTTGTAGCAATGATGCATTAAGATTATAACAAAAGCACCATTGTAACAGAAATAATACGTGTCCTGTTAGACCAGCTGATACAGTGGGTTAATAGGGTTTAGTACTTCAGAGAGTACAGAATCATAGAATCATAGAATTGTTTAGGTTGGAAAGGACCTTTAAGACCATAGAGTCCAACCGTAAACCTAGCACTACCAAGTCCACCACTAAACCATGTCCCTAAGCACCACATCTACATGTCTTTTAAATGCCTCCAGGGATGGGGACTCCACCACTTCCCTGAGCAGCCTATTCCAGTGGTTGACAACGCTTTCAGTGAAGAAATTCTTCCTAATATCCAATCTAAACCTCCCCTGGCGCAACTTGAGGCCATTCCCCCCCATCCTATCACTTGTTACTTGGGAGAAGATAATATATGATATATTGAATTATGAATGAGTAGCTTTTTCAGATTTTTGAAAGCATATCACAACCTTTAAAATAATATACAGAATATACCATAATGCCCTTTATAGAAAGAAAGGACACAACGCTGCTGGATTTTCTTAGCTAACTCTGATAACCGTGTATAACCTTCGTAAACATACTAAAAATTCCATCTTGTAGCAAAATTACCCAGTACTTCTGTTGGAAGACTGTTTCAGAATTTGGTACATAGACAGTTACAATATAATAAAAGGCACTTGTTAAGGGCTCTACTTCAATGCTATGCATATGGATAAGACAATAGACAAGACAATCCTACGGATATGGACAAGACAAACAAGTTTTTGCTGTGTGTGAACATGTGCACATGCACATGAAATAACCTGCTTAGGTCAGTGCATAATTTTCATGCAAGTTTTGCTATACCTATGCACTCTCTATCCTCTTTTGAATACATACGCAGAAATAGCAAGATCTCCAAGATGGACTTTAAATTTCTCACCATTAATTCTCAAGGAACTGTGTTACTCTGCTAGTTCATTTTGACACTGACAGAAATAAAACATCATACTGTTAATGTGGAATCAGAACAGAGCTTTCTAAAATGAAACCAAACTGCTTTTCATACAAAAAAAAGGAAAAGAAAATCGCAGGTCTCATACATACTTCTTTTCTAGAACTCTTGTTTAGAACACTGCAATTGAAAGAAAACCCTATTAAAGCGTGTTTGAATTTCAAAAAGACCTTTCAATTGCTGCTTAGATACTGAAGTTCAAAGATATACCATGGTTCTGACTTTTCTTTCTGACTCCTTGATCAGAATGGAAAAGGTAAAAGAAAATTTGCAGCTCAACTTATTATTAAACTAATACATAAAATGTTCTAATATCAGATCAGAAGATACACTGAATTGTAAAGGTCTTTTAGGCACATTCTTTTATTATGTTTCGCATCTATCTATAATACTTAGCTATATCAAAAGATAACTATGCAGCTGATCCCCATCATTATGAAAATGTTTGGTCAGCATGCATATTCAAATCAAATATTTTAATGTACATTCTATAATCAGCAGTACTTCTAGGTGCTTGGCAGATAGATAAATTGGAAAGCTATATCCTCCGGAATATAGCTGCAGAAGTTGCTCATTTTCAGAAGAGTAATATTCAACTTAGTTGGTGTTTCTGCATTGTTATTATCAACTTTGAAGACTGGACAGTATTCCCTTTCTGGCTTTCTGCAAATGGTACGATTTTCTAAAGGACAGTTTTCCACAGATGATTTGGCCATTCTGGAAAAAAACATTAGAATATTAGCTTTTTTTCACCTAAAAAAAAAAAAGAAGGAAAACACTCAAATAAAGGTGATATCGGTATTTTTTAACTGCAGATTTTCAGACCTTCAAATCAAACAAATCTGTCAAAACCACAAAGCAGACATGTCACATACCTTCTTAAAAAAGAAAGAAATTTAATTTATTTAAACAAATAACCAATCATTTTAACAGTTGCGAGACAAATTGAATGTTTTCTGAGGTTAACTCAAGCTCTAAGAGGCAAATTTTTTTTTTCAGGTGTTCAAATTCATACCAACGTCTTCTAATCTGCCCTTTTTGGTGAGGAATAGGCAGTCGTTCAGTTTGGTCTCTGCACTGTGCTACACTGATAGAGCTTCCAAGCAGAATAGAGTAGAGGCTTCCAAACTGAAACGCAGCTTGATGAAAAAGTTCACGCCATAAGTAGATTCCGTTGTGCAGACGTCTGGGAATTTTTCTTTTCACATTAACTGCCTATCAAACAGCCATCATTTTTTTTTTTTTCTTTTTGAAGTTGTTTTGGTTTGGGGTTTTTGGGTTGCTTGTTTGTTTTTCTTTTTTTTTTTAGTATTTGACTTTGACAGATGATTGTTTAAAAAAGACACATACAATATGGCAAGAAGATCACATGAATAAAAAAGGGCAAATCTCTGAGTAACAAAATGAACAATGATATGTCTATACATCTTACAGTTGTAAAATTTAAGCCAACAGGAATTGTAGCCAAAGGTTCAACAAGAAACATAGTTATTACTTAGACAATTTTCAAATGCAGTCAAACAAGATGGACAATTGACTGTCTTACGTAGAAATTATTCTGAATCTTACATAAATAGCCCCTGCCCGACTAATTGCATGCAAGTAATTCTACTGTGATACAGTAGTTTCACTAATATACATATATAAAAAACAGGAAAAATTAAGACCTAGGATCTTCAAGACATTTTATACAAGCGAGCCTTAGGAGCTGATGTTTTCCAGGTGTCCAAAGATGCACGCAGAATGCAAGGTCCATTTAATTCCTAACATTTGCACATAGGCCGCACAGCAGTTTTTTATAGTGCCTCACGCCTAATCTAAGGGAAACAAACAAAACTTAAGAGGTCCAGAGACCTTATTTTTCTCTGCTCTATACGAATTTCCTGTCAAATACAACATGCTAATGTTTTGTATCTTAAAGCAGATTTTTTTTTTTATTCTTGTGGCTAGCTAAAATACTCGAGGACTAAGATGCAGTAGTCTCTCTCAGATCACTGAGGATGCCAAAACTGGCTCCGTAAAAAGACAGAACAGAGAGCATGTATGTGTCGGAGATAAAAGGTGAGCAGCTGCTGGACCATATCAAAAAGTATATCAATTACTAGCAGTCACTTATTTTTCAAACTATAATCCAGTGGAGAAGACTCAAAATGGCAGAAGCATGATGATATTAGAATAAGCTAACTTCTATGTTAAAAGCTAAGAACAACAAGCTGTCGTTACTAGATACTTCTCAAAGAAGAAATAACAGCTTGTACCTCTCAGAGTTATTTTACTGAAGAATTATCAAAAGAAGGCACAACAGCATCAAAATGGTAATTTAATCCAGCACCAGTGAAGGGCAGAAGAAATTCAAGATCCATTTGTTTTGTATTTCTTTATTCATGATTACAGTAAATCTTCACAGACTTTCTCTAATAGATTCACGTTCACTACTGCCCCTATACCACAGAGAGTTGCAAGAAAACTTTCATACCTTAATCCCTCACTGCAAGTAGTTACAGCTGGCATTGTAACAGAGCAAAGAGAAAAACAAACTGTAGAGGAACTTTCAGCAGCACATACCTTATAGCTACATGCTAATGCAGCCTTCCTTCCTCCAGCGTTCATTTTCTTTCCATAGAGTCCCATTACCATCTATGCATCCTTCCTGCCTAAGGCGAGCCTCTGGCTTGTTTATCTGTAGCAAGCAGCTGGAAGGAGGGTAGGAAAAAGATAGAAACTGAGACACGGAGTACCACAATTTAGTAAATCACTGTTCTTAGTAAGACAAGAAAATAAAACTTAAGACATCTTCAAACCTTAAAACAATTTTAAACTATAAAGTCCACAGTGTGGGTGTGTATTGGGTTTGCATGGCAAGGCTT
>NW_009603037.1:23953-37177 GCF_000690535.1 Cariama cristata | reverse complement strand
TGAATTTGATTCACTCACCCATATTCTTATCTTGAATAATGTTGTTACACGGGACTTTTGCCAAGGGTGAGCCATGAAAGCAGCCACTGATATGTATACATAAATACGCCTGTGTGAGCATATCTACACATATTTTTGCAGAGGACATTTTCTATTTGTTTATCTATACACACAGATATGTGTATAATATCTTTCCTCACAATCTTTCCATCCTTCCCCAATGTACTTTTTCAGTTTTAACCTTCAAACAATTAACTAATCTTCTTTAGCCCTTATTCCAGTAATTTTAACTAAACTGTTGACATTTTCTCTTGTCAGGCTTAGAGCAAAATTGTTTTGATTTAATTATTGCCATAAAATTATCAAAGCACTGTCATCTAAAACAGAGAATGATGTTAAGGTGTCAAACTAGTCAAGCAGTGTACATGCAGATTTGTGAAGACACCGGTGCAATGCTGTATGAAGATTGATACAAATAATATCATTAGACGCCAATGGAGGGGAAGACCTCGTAAAGTTGTTTGCTGGGGATTCATGATGTGATAAACATGTCTGAAAGAATAATTTCTAATTTATATTTTAGCCTACAAAATTTCAGTTGCTTCAGCAAGGTGTTGTAAACTCATTACTGGTACAATCTCGAATACACTGCTGTAGTTCTGAAGCATAAAATGTCTCTTTTTTTACACATCTTCCTTCTGCTTTTCTCAATGACTCCTGCATTTCATGGTTTTAATTTCTTTGTTGGTAGCATTACCATATCTCTTCTACCATCCCATTCTCCTCACTCAGTCTATTGTAACATATTAATTAAAAACAAACATACAAATCAAATACTCCCTCCCTACTAAGAATGATGATTTACCTGCACTTTGACAGCCATTAGCTCTCATGACTTAAATTCTGTGCTTTGTCCTTCTGTCTTCTGCTTTCTATGGGTTTTTATGCTGTGTGTTCAGTGATTCAGGAACCAGGTCTAAGGACAGGTGGAACACTCGTATATAAGCACTCATCCTGACCTCTGACAAACAGTGGAGAAGGGCACAAATGCATTATCCTCCTTCCCCCACCAACAGAGAGTCTGCGAAGCCAAGTAGTTGTGACTGCATTATATGTACTCAAAAATGTAGTTTCAAGTCCCACACTTCCATTTGAAATTTGTGGAAATACTCACATGACACTGGATATTAATTAATCTTGTGCAACATAGACATGCCAGACTCACTTGGCTACCTGTACTCTGCCTTTGCCTTCAAAAGGCACATAAAAATCTAATCCATCTGGACTATCATGGGGTCTATCAATTCTGTGCATGTGCAAGGAATCTTGCATACAGTAAGTGTTCTGATATCAAGTGTGATGCATTCTAATTTAACAGTTTTTCCTGCTTTGTAACCCGAGTGGCTATTAAAAACAAGTTATAAATGACCAAACAAATGATAAATCATAAAAGGCAGTTTGTAAAGCATGTTTTTAAAATTAAAAGTATGAAGTGGAATAAAAATGAATGAAATTAAAACCCAAAAAGTATTGAAATTTGCTAATATTCTTTCAATTTGAAATAGGCAAAAATAGTGAGTGAAAATAAATCCTCAAGCACTGATTGTCATTACCTGAAACATCTTTTGTCTTCTTTTTTTTTCTCTCTAGAAGCCTGGGACATTTGTAGCATCTCTCTTTATTTTCTAATAAAATACAACTCAAGGTCACAAGGATTTAATTATTTTAATTTTGTAAATAAGAAGAAAGTGTATGATGTACAAGAATACTTTTGAAATAAATTATTTTATTGAAACCACTTCATGTCTTATGAACTGAGAAAGATTTTTAAGTTTCTATCAGGCAACTTTGAAAGCACCATACAATAACAACTTCAGATTTATACCTTCAGATAAATTGCTTTATATAGGAGAAAAACTGAAAAATCAGAAAAAAAAATTAGGACCTACTACAATGTAATAGCTCAAAAATACAAACTATTTTCAAGTTTTACAGTTATTTGAACCTTGAAACTCTGACACTAACTTGATCATATTGGCCATGTTTTGGCAATTTTAACAAATATAAAATAATAAAATAAAAATAGAATGTTTTTTTTCCTACCAGAGCTGGAAGGGAAGAGGTTTTGCTCTTCCCACTAATATTTTCCTGATTTGAAGTGTTGCACGTTGCACATGGACACTTAAGACATAATCAGCTATATTTCCACATGGGATATAGAGAAGAAATTTTCATGTTCCTGGGTTGAATTAATAATGGAAGAGACTTGAATTTATTGAATTGAAAGAACCTGGATTTCCTGTTTCCCTCACTCTCTGGAACTGTTTCTCTTTGAATAATTACAGAATGTCCGAAATACCCAGGTATTCTATTTCCCTTTCTGCCTATCTGCCTGCCTGCCTTTGTTTTTGAAATGAACCATTTTGGGGTTTTGATGTGCTTTTCTTTTAAATATTAAAACAGACAGTATGGTGGGTAGAATGGTAGACGACAGCAAATCCTGCCAACAAAGTGATTAAGAGGAAAAAAATGGAGAGGAGACACCTGGAGAAATAGAATGCTGATAGAGGAAGAAAGAGACATTTTATACTTCAGAACTACAGCTGTATGTATTAGAGATGACATCAGTAATGAGCTTCCCCAGTTGAACTGTCTCCCACCCAATGTATTTATAGCCATGGTTTCCATTTTAATGGGTCAATATTTTCCAGTAAAAATCAACTTCCCTGAAAAATGCCCAGCTGCATGTTTCCTGTCTACACCTGTTCATGGCAGTGTTTTTTTCCTCTTGGAAGTCTTAGACAAAGACATTGGAAAACAGTTGTGTGTTTCCAAACACCATGATACACAATCTAAACAAAGAAAGAAAGAGAGATTTGTCTTGTCTTTTTTTTTTTTTTTTTTTTAACAGATAATCAATAAAGAATAGGCAGAAAAATATTCTCTGACACAAATATATGGATTAAATAGTTACAGAAAAGTCTTGAGATCTTTAAAAAGGGGATATCTGAATGTAGATTGATAGCTTGGAGTTTCAAATCCTAGAAGCCTTTATGTGTGTGTGGAAACAGTGAGAAAATGGCTGTGAAACATTGATATTTTGCTATGCTATAATCTTTACCTCTACTCTGTATTTGGTTTACAAAGGCATAAACATAAAGAATTGAAGGATTAAAACCCTTCAATTTTACTTCGGTGTCTAAGTGTAACTAATTGCTTCCTCTGCATTGTCTTAGGGACTGATTGAGTCCTACACTGAATTAAACCCAAGAGAGAATACACATGAATGGGTGACATTTTCTTCCCTTATTCTCTCTGTATATATTACACCATAACCAGCTCAGATGGTTTTGGAGCTTTAAATATATGTGTAAGTGCACCGATCTAGGATCTAGGGGCATCATTGTATTTTTTCTGAATAACTTTGTACTATCATGGGAAGCTCTCCATTATAACAATTAAAGAAATAATTATTTGCATCCTTTGAATATATATGAGTAGTATTGAAGTTTTATTACTGCTATATATATGGACCAAATTAATGATCAGCATTCCTTAAAAATGTAAATAAGCATAAATTCTAACACAAATTGATTGCATACTATCCAATCCCTTCCTCTCCAAAATTTTCCATATTATCGTTTGGCATTTTTTCAAAGTACACAGTATTTCAACTCCAAACACCTACAACGGGTTAGAGGGTGTGAAGGTGGAAGACAGTGAGGCAAAAATAAGGTCTTTAAGAATATTCAGCTCTCTGGTGGGAATAACACAAGATTATTTACTTTTAAGCAGCAATGAGACTTTTTATTAATACATTATAAAGCAGTTTGATGCAATTCCTAAGCATGTTATGCAGGATCATACTCACTTTTTTTTTTTTTTTCTGATCTGTCTCAGAACCAAGTCTAGTATTTTACAAATATAAAAATAAGTATTTGCAAGACACACAGAAAAAGTGTGTACACAGATTGTGTAACTGCATGTAAGATGTGATTCCACAAAATACATAAATAAACAGGTAGGTTTGTTTAGTTCTTAAAAACAAAAGGACTCTCAAATGAGAGAAGAGGTCTTTCAAACTAAATGTTTGCTTAAAAAAGTATTTGGTTCTGTACTGCTATATTATTTTTAACTGTCTATTATGACTAGCATTTTGTCTGCAAAATAATCCATACCTTACTAGCTGCTGGATTTTCCCCAAAAGATCAAATCTGTACCCAAAAAAGGACAGATGACATTAACGAAGTCTAACGACACCAACATTAAATTTATGACAGCACACCTGCAGATGGTGCTGTTCCACAACGTTTACTGCATAAAATCGGATTAAAATGCATCAGTTGGTCTATTCTTTGATTTTCCATTATATATTGCCATACAGTACACGCAACTTTTACGTAAAATGATTGGCTCTGTGTGAAGGCCAGACTTGATGGAAAATGATACATAAAGATATAACATTTCTCCATCTCAAAGATACTTCCTTTTTTTTTCCCCCACTCCCTTCTTGTTATAATGTTAACAGTTATCCAGCAATGTCATACTTCTTTTTAATAGCATATAGTGTTTTAGTGTTGTTGTTTGTGAGATCAAAATCTGTAGTTACTCAGAGAGGCTATGTTTTAAATTGAGTTTCCATTTCAAACATGCTACAGTGTATAAACAATCGTTAGCAAATGTTGCCTTACAGAATATTATTACTTATGGGCTACTGATTAAGAGTTATACTATTCTCACAAAGACTGTGGGGACAGTAGAAATAAACATTGCTCCACAGAGGGAAAAATTTTCAAAGCTGTGTTTATTATCAGAGCAGAAGACTGAGGGCAACTTGTGTTATCAAGTGAATTATTTCATCCTTCTATGCCATAAATTTAATGTAATTTCCATTGGAACTAGTTGTGTTTGGTTTATTATTCCATAGTGAAAGTATCACTGCTACTACTACAGCTACTATGACTGCTACTACTACCAGTAGCACTATTATTACTACCACTATTTGTACAAATCATGGCTCTATACTTCATTATCTTTTTACAGAGAGTCTAATTCTAATCTCCATTCCTCCATTCCAATGGAACAATCTTATTTAAATCAATAACACTGCACCAATGGAAATCAAATGAATATCTGAAAGTAAATTATGATTTCCACATTTTAGAGCATAGCAAGAATTTTTAACTGTATTTGAGTATGGAAAACACTTAGTTTCAGAAACATCTTTATATTAATACACATTACAGGAGAAGCCCTAAATAGCTCAACAGAGATACTTTTTTTTTTTTTTCTAAGTGACTATCTCAGAACCTTAATATTTTATAGCGCTAAGGCATAACGATTAATTTTACTTAGACACTTAAATCTCCAAAGTTTTTGGCAGTATATAAATCAGGAAATATTAAACACTTTTAAAAATAAAAAAAATATGTATACGATAAGCAGATATTAAGTTTTAGTTATAGTGTAAGTTGAAGGAGTGTGAGTGTTTTTAATGGGAAATCTTTACTCACTGGCACTAGTGGGAGTATTTTCATTGACTTCACTGGTGGCATAATTATATATGCTAGTCTTCCACAGTCAAAGCCACTCATTGAAACCAGTGGGAGGTCAGAATATTTCAGAAATACAAACATAATTATTAAGTTTTCTGTTAGTTTTGCTGGGATATTTACTTTCAGAGTCTATGTTATGCCTTCTGAAAAAGAAATAAACCAGAAATGGTTCACTACTATTTCTTGGGAGAAGGAATGAATCACTTTTTTCCACTCACTCTGCAGAGTAAATAGAGGATTTAATAATTAATAGATTATCAGGAGGTCCTTTAGATGCCCTGTGCATCTTTAGTGTCTCTGATGCTTCACTTCACTTGCTCTTGTATGTGGAATTTGCTCTCCAGAAAGAGAAAAGATGTCTTCACAACTTCCTAGTGCCTCAATTTAAATTTCACAATGATCTCTGTCAATACATAAGGAAAGTGATTTATGTCATGTATACCTTCAGTTCTGTGGTGATAGCCTGTGGACTCCTGCTGCTATGAGTTCATTTATAATATTAAGATGTTAGGCCCTGAACAGAACTCTTAATTTTAGCTCCATCTTGCTTCATTGTTAAAAACTCGATGTACTGCAAATTTGCTTCAGATCTATCGATAATACACATGTTCTCAAATGGGTCAACCTAATATCCGTCCATACCAGGTACTTAGACTCTTGAATCTTACAGACACACATTGAAGTGGTTTCGATTGCCTATTGCTGATACCCATTTTTTTGTTTTCAGACAGTAAGATTTTTCGAACTTGTTCATACTCAATTTCCACTTTATGAGCTGTAAAGTGACTTACTCAAGCAGTGTAATGCAATTCTGCAAAATCTTAGAAAAATATTTTAAGTATTTTCAGTAGAAGTTTGCTGAAGGTTACCTTTGGTAATGCAAATAAATATACAAGTAAAATACTGACTGTTCTTGACAAACAAATAAACAAACACACTAAATTGGTAGTTGTTAGTGATCTGGGGGGTGGTGGAAGGGGCATCACATCAAGAAGCAATACCGTACAATCCTCAAATTCCCTGCTGTTCATTTTTATTATTTTTGCTCTTTGTATATAATTATGTGCACTGTTAGGGACATGGAAAATAGTAATATTTTCAATGCTTGTTATGTATTTGTAAGTCAATTTGTAAATATCCACACTGAATTTACTACATATCGGTTCTCACTAGCACATGTCATGTCATTTAGACAGAAATGGATTCAGCTTGAGGACTCACCAAATAAAAGCCCAGTGCTCTGACAATATGTGCAATATAAATGTTTTTTAATTTTTTTTTTAGGAACTATTATCCTTTTTTCATGCTTTCAGAGGTTGGGGAGGGTTTGGTGGGAGGGTATCCCTACAGTATAACTAACCACAACAATGATGGGGCTAATTAATGAATTCATTTAACTACTATTTAATTGCATAGTACTTTCTGGAAACGAAAATTCTTTTGTGGCATACTAAAGATAAATTTGGAAGAAAGGAATATGAAGAAACTCATCTATCTTGTCATAGAATAGTCTACTAATGTAAAATTTTTCATTTTGTTTTCAGAGTTGTGGTCACCTGCAAACATAATGACAGTCTTCAAATTCATTATTTTCTGCTTATATGATGCGTATTTTTCAAAGGCAGTAGCTTTGAACCCAGTATAACACACTAGTTGTATTGTACAGAGATTAATCTTTAACCCATGCTGGAAAATATGCTGGAAAATATTTCCAAGTTTTGATTAGTTTTCCCTGCTCTTTATTTCAAAAATCTTATTTTCTTCCATCCTTGGAAAGTTGATGATTACTCTAACTTACTCCTATCCTTTGAATGTCTTGATATTTTTTTTTTCTTCCCAGTTCAATTTAATTTAGTAAAAAGTAGAAACATCCAAGCAGTCAGATTAGAAACTCTCATTTTCTTTTAAAAATGAGATTTACTAAGTTGATATCTATAGTTTCCTAAAAACAAAAATTAGAAAGTAAACTGAAATGTGTTCTTATGCTATGATTAGAGAAGGACATCAGAAGAGAAAATTAGATGACATTTGTAGAAGCTTATGCCATATATCACACAACATGTTTCAGTTCAGTTTGGTGAAATGCCAGGGCAGGTTTCTGTTTATGTTGTGCAAATGACAGCCTGCTCTATGCTAACAAAATGTCTGTTTGGCAATACATATAACAGGATTTTGATAATTTAAAATTGTATGTTACTTACATATATTTAATTTCTAAAATAACTTTCTTTTTGTATATTAATTTGCTGATTTGATCTAATTATATTTGATCTAATTATAACTATTTATAGAAATAAGTTTATATAAAAAATTAAAATTGTGTGTTTTATGAGTGTCTAAACAATTTGTTAAAATTGTCTTTAGGAAAGTTGAAAAAACAGTTATCTATAATTTTACTTTGTCATTGAATGTAAGTTTAATGTTTCATCTAAAATTTTGAATCCTCTATTCCTGATCTCTGTCATAACAGGGAGCCCAGAACTGGACACGGTACTCCAGCTGTGTCTCACCAGTGCTGAGTAGGGTATCACCTCCTTTGGCTTGCTATTATATTTCGACACAAATCCGGGATTACACCATATCAGTACATCAACTTTTCATAGTAGAATAATTCATAAAATGCTATATCACATTTAAAATTAATTTTCAATCATTCAGCTATGTATAGACTATTCTGAATAACAGAGTTACTTATCTCCTATATTATTCTCAGTTTTGACTTCAGCAGAAGCCATTGTACCTGGAAGCTATTTCAGCCCGCAGGTTTCTGTGCTGTTTTTGACTAGGATAGAGTTAATTTTCTTCAGGGCTATGTTTTGGATTTGTGCTGGAAACAGTGTTGCTAACAGAGGGATGTTTTAGTTATTGCTGAGCAGGGCTTACACAGAGTCAAGTCCTTCTGCTTCTCACCCCACTTCACCAGCGAGGAGGATGGGGGTGCACAAGGAGTTGGGAGGGGACACAGCTGGGACAGCTGACCCTAACTAACCAAGGCGTCATGCTCAGCATATAAAGCTGGAGGAAGAAGAAACAAGGAAGGGACGTTGGGAGCGATAGCATTTGTCTTCCCAAGTAACTGTTAGACATGATGGAGCCCTGCTTTCCCAGACACGGCTGAACACCTACCTGCCCATGGGGAGTGCTGAATGAATTCCTTGTTTTGCTTTGCTTGTGCATGTGGCTTTTACTTTACCTATTAAACTGTCTTTATGTCAACCCACGAGTTTTCTCACTTTTACCTTTCTGATTGTTTCCCCCATTCCTCCAAGGAGGAGTAAGTGAGCAGTTGTGTGGTGCTTAGTTGCTGGCTGGGGTTAATGACACCTTCAGAATTTAAATTTTAAAAGGAGTGGTCCTTTCCAAGACATAAATCATGGCCCATTGGTATCAAGTTAGCACAACTTCGGCTAGAGTGTTCATGAAGAGTTTATTTTCAATGTAATTCAAACAGAGAGAGAAATATCTTTTTTATGCCACTTATTTATTAGTTCAGACAGTAGTTTATATGACTTGAGGACCACCCACTTAATCTACATCTAGTGTGTATAGATGGAAAAAAAAAAACACCTCTGAATATTTACCCAATATAGCCAGTAAAGATGTTCAGATCCAACAAACCAACAAAAAGCTGAAACAAAAAAAACCCAAATTATAGGGGTTTAAAAATTTTCTTCCTTAGGAAACTGAGTCAGGATAAATGTTATGTACAAAACTTCAACATATAATGAGGTTACCAGAGTATTGTAGGGCAACAACTTGAAATAGGACTGAAGTATATTCAAGGTTACTCAGCTGACACTTGCTAATTCTCAGGTCCCTTGTTATCAAACTGCAAGGCTATGCATTCGTTAATGCCCCTTTCCTGAAAAATAATGGGCTGGATTTGCCCCTTTCATAATCTTTTTCATTAAAACATATAAATAAGTCCAAATATTTTATCGATACAACACTCTCCCTCATCATCTCTGAAACAGGTGTCAAATGATTGGGACTGTGTATTAGTGAGTGAATAACTGGAATACTTCTATAAAAATTTAAAATACTTAACTATATCACATAGAACTATCTCATACTACTTTAAGATATAGCTTTTTGTACTTAATTAATTGAACCTGATTCCTGAGGATACATTTCCCATGAATTGCCAAAGAGATAATTTATTATTCTTCATATCTGGGGAGACTCAGTTTTAGTTCAGGTTCACTTCAAACATCTCATACAGGTTTTAGAGTGCCCACATTCAGGAGGCCAGACTCCGTTTGGCCCAGGAAGAGGTGCAGGATGTTGCGGGGAGCATTTCAGAGTGATGATGCTACATACCCCACGTTAGATAGTGCAGATACACTACATTGTTATTCACCTAAAATGCTGATACGGGGAGTATGGATGTGACTTCTTTTGACTATAGGCCAGAATTATTTCTTCACAAATGTGGCAAGTACCGAAATCAGTACAACTGAATATATTTCACCACCAGGGAGTGTGGCCTATTAGAGTTACTCTACAAATGAGAATCTTAAAACCAATTAATTTACAGCAGGATTCCCTAGGGATAGAGACAGATCAAGGATTTTCAGTATTAAAAAGAGGAGTTTGTCCTGTAAATATAACAAGTACATATTCTGCTAAGCTACTTGGTACTACCATACCAACATCTGTGTCTGAGTTTAGACCTCTACATTCAATTTGTAGTCAGTGGGAAAATGCAAGCACTTGAGTTTTTAGTTGACCTAGCGAATTTCAAATGTCTACTTTTATCCATGAGGTGAATCGTGATTTAAGAATGACTGTCTCCTTCAAACATAATGGAAGGTTAGGATGGTTATATACACACAGCAAATTTGTTCAAGTGAATCCCTCCTTAGCAATAGTCCATGTTTCTAAGACTAAGTGTCTCCAAATCATTAGACCTGTAAGGTTGACAAAGCAGCCTTCAAATTACATTTGTGGGGGCAAGAAAAAATAACAATATCTGCAAATATTTCTTACAGCCTTGTGCTTCAGTTAGATCAACTATTCATGTTAAGTAATGTACTCAGTGCAGCATTGCAAGTGGATAGGTGTCTTGGTTAATTCTAATTGCCTTTATAAATAACAGCTTCTCATTACCGCCAAATCACAATAACAAAAGCATATGTAACCTCAAAACTGGCAGGAACATAACACGTTCACCACTGAGAAACCATTGGTATGTGGATACCTTATTTACACAAACGCAAATGATTAAGTTTTGCATTTCCCAGATTCAAAATGGCAGCTAATATACTGCAAATAGAATTTCACAGGATCTCATTAGAAATTTAAAAAGCAATTAAAGAAATGCACTTCAGCAAAGTGATTGCCACAGAAAGATGGTAAGATAATAACCCTAAGGGCAACTGCTGAGATTATCTCTTTGGGGTTTGTCTGGGCTTGTTTGTTGTGTTGTGGTTTTTTTGTTTGTTTGTTTGTTTGTTTGTTCTTAAGGATTTCAGATAAGAATTCCATTCATTCCCTACAGTTATTTAGGAAAAAAGTTAAAGCTTTGCATTTATAAGACTAACTAGATTTCCCCCTTCCTTACCTTTCATGCTCACAATCCTCTCTCTACCTGTGTCTTCCACACAAAAATAATTTGTGAGATAATATGTAGCAAAGGAAGGAGGAATAACACATTTTGAAGAATAAAGTGAATCTTTTATATGACTTATGAGGTATAACAGGTCTTGTGTATTTTAAAGCATAATGCTCTGATTTTTGTTTGCATCATTGTGGTGATGCCTTTTTTTGCAAGGGCAGCATAAGAGATTTTACAATAAAAATAGGATTAGACTCTGAATATTAAACTAGTGTGCATGTGTGTGTTGTGTGTTTACGTCTATTGGTGCTTTGAATTAAGAAATTGATGGAGAGAATTGTATTTTAAAATAGGTCTTTTGTTTCTCCTATTTTAACAAGGTCTTTGATTAAAAAACATTTATATATACTGTGAGAGAAAAGTACCTTTAATAACTGATCAAAAAAAAAGTGAGATTAAAGAAAATAACAAATTTCTATCCTCTAACCTTAATAATATTCGGTTAATGATAATGACATGACACACTTGAACTTGTATGGTAAACAGAAAAAAATGATGAAAAAAAAAAAAAGTTGAGTCAGTGAAGATAATGATGGTAATTTTATTCAGTTCAATTTCTCTTTCAAAAGAACATATAATTGTTCTGATATTTTGTTCCCAACCACCTTGTCTCTGATCCAATATAAACTAAGAGCTAACTGGATTACAAACTCCCCCATCTCCCTGCTGTTTATCAAAACCTTATCTGACTGAAAGGTTCAAAGCTCTCAGCCACCTCTTTGGGTCCTGCTTATATTCCAGTTATCATCGTGTGGTGAAGGTGCTGGGATTAAGGGAACAAGGGAGTTTCCATCCGGGAGGAGATGATACCCCATGAGGAATGAATGCCATCTAGTTCCATAGAATGTCTGAGATGCAGGCAATACGCCAGGTATAAAGGGTGTTCCTTGACATATCTTTTGAACGTGTTGTTAACTTTTAACGTTCATCCTTTTCTCTTCTAATTGCTGTAATACTAAAACAGTAATTTGTGTTCACAAAATAACTTTCAAGAATTTTCTTCATTTCATTCAAAGTAAAATGGATTAGATTAGTATAAGTGTCAGGACTCATCCCATCTCTATCTGAGGCATGGTCCAAGGGTGGTGGTAATCATCCAGTTACAAGAACAATCTCATTTAGACACTGTAATTACAATTATGACTAACATTCACTGCTGATTAATTGTAAACTCCTGAAAAATCAGTTGGAAATTAGCTAAGTTTCAGAGTTTTTTTCACCTTTCTAAATAAGGTGTCACAAATATTTTTTATTATTTTTAATCTTCTGAGGTTAGAGTGATCAAGCACTACCAGCTCAGAAGTGAGTTTTCTCATTTTCTTCACCACGTCTTTATATTTTAAACCATATTAAGATCTGTTTAGAAAAATTTGACACCCACTGCAGTAACTTCTAACAACTCATAAGTGTTTTTTTTGGTACAACTAATTCTACAGGATTCATAACTTATCTGATTTAGGTAATTGTGGTTAGTTGACCCTGGCTGGATGTCAGGTGCCCACCAAAGCTGCTCTATCAATCTCCCTGCTCATTTGGACACAGGAGAGAAAATATGATGAAAGGGTCATGGGTAGTGGTAAGGACAGGAAAAGGTCACTCACCAATTACTGTGTAAGGTAAAACAGACTCAACTTTGGGAAATTAGTTTAATTTAGTACCCATCAAATCAGAGCAGAATAATGGGAAATAAAATCAAATCTTAAAAACACCTTCCTCTCCCTTCTTCCCAGGCTTAACTTTACTCCTGAGTTCTCTCCCTCCTCCCCTCCAGTGGCAGAAGGGGATGGGGAATGAGGGTTGGGGTCAATTCATCACCTGCTATCTTTGCCGCTCCTTCCTCCTCAGGAGGAGGACTCCTTACATTCTTCCCCTGCTCCACCCTGGGGGCCCTCCCACGGCAGACAGTCCTCCATGGACTTCTCCAATGTGAATTCTTCCCAGGGGCTGCAGTTCTTCACGCAGGGCTCCAGCGTGGGTCCCTTCCCCGGGGTGCAGCCCTTCAGGCACAGACGGCTCCAGCCTGGGTCCCCCGCGGGGTCACAAGCCCCCCCA
>NW_009603037.1:0-23910 GCF_000690535.1 Cariama cristata | reverse complement strand
GCCTCCTTGGGGCATCCCCCTGCTCCGGCGTGGGGTCCTCCCCGGGCTGCAGGTGGGGATCTGCTCCAGCGTGCCCCTCCGTGGGCTGCCGGGGGACAGCCGGCCTCACCGTGGGCTGCCCCAGGGGCTGGGGGGAATCTCTGCTCCGGGCCTGCAGCACCTCCTCCTCCTGCTGCACTCACCGGGGGCTGCGGGGCTGCTCCTCTCACATAGTCTCACTCCTCTCTCCATCTGCAGTTGTGCAGGTTTTTTTCCCCCTTGTTAACTCTGTTACCCCAGGCACTACCACTGTTGCTGATGGGCTCAGCCTTGGCCAGTGGCAGGTCCGTCTTGGAGCCGTCTGGCACTGGATCCATCGGCCATGGGGGAAACTTCTGGTAGCTTCTCACAGAAACCACCCCCTGCTACCAAAACCTTGCCACACAAACCCAGTACAGTAATCTAAACATCAAAGTTATACCACTAGGATCTGAACTGTATTGAACATAATAAAACCATTGGGAAATTCCAGTATCTGCTCTAAGGTAACACTCTCCCAAATGTATCAACACTCAGCTTGCACTTCTGTCCAGTCTCATTTTATATATCTCTCTTGCAAAAGTTTATGAAAAGCTATATACAGATATAATGCTTCTTAAATCAGTACTGGATTTAATAAACATTGGATTTAATGATGTGACTTCTCAGGAACCTTAAATAGGTATTAAAATAGGTGGCAAAAAATACCAACACTCTGGGTGGAGAATGGATGCTTGCTGGGATTTGTGCAATACTTCATACAATGGAATACTAATCTTGAAAAATTTAAATTAATCTGATATATATAATTAGACAGTATTTTATTTTGTATTCTATTTATGAATAGAAGTTAAAGAAGATATCACAAATAGAAGTAGCATAGGTCTACTAATAATGTCAAAGTTGCACTATTATGAGGCATAGTATGAGCACCTATTTTCTTGTCAGATTATAAAAAAAAATGAACTGAATGAATGTTTATTATAGATGTTTTATTCATGTATTAATTATTTATAAACTATATGAAGTTCTATTTTATATATAAAATGTGAATGTCAATAAATTCTGATAGCAACTGGAAGAAATTTAAATGTCTCTTCTAGAGAACAGAGTCATAAAATGCAAAATGTGGGCCTTTTCTTACATGTATCTTTAGAAACAGAGTACTTTTTCATAGCTGACACATCTGCTATACTTTATTTTGTTTTTCTTCTTCTCAAATTCATAATAATTCTCAGGAGTAAGATCTTTTCTTAGTAAGTACTGCTTGACATTTACCTTTACATACATGATAGGTATTTGAAAATGAACATCTGTCAACGCTATGGCGTCAAATTTAAAGTTATTAGTCATGCAAATAACTTGGCCTGCACATCTCATCAGCACCTTTTCAAATTTTCAGACAAACAAAATAAAAAAACCCTAGCAGAACAAAGCCAAACCTGTTCTTCCCCTTGCCAACATTAAAAAATTGCCAGTTAGAAATTTGTACACCTATTACTGTAATATTAAAGATAAGAAAAGGATGTTTAAAGGTTCTGATTATATTAATTCACCTTTTCCTCTAGTGAATTTAAATTGAAAGTTTAATTTACAACAATGGATTAAAAATGAATGTTATTAGACATGTAGCTTGATCAAAATCCCATGATGCTATTTAAAGGACAAAGTGAATTATTCTTTATCCAAGTGTTTTAATGTTACATATTTTGTCTAACATTCAGAAGAGATACCTCAAAGAGCGTATTCAATCTGAAGGTTAGGGTACTTTTTTTACAAAACTTTTTTTTTTCTTGAATTTGAACAAGTATGAAAAGGAGCAGACAACATATTTTCTTAAAATATTTGTCACTGGAAACAAAAATATTCAGATGTGGTTTATTTCTCTTTTACTATATCATGTTTGAGATTTCTAAACATTCAGAAGCATTTGTTTTGCAAATCTTTTCTGGAGTGAGGAGAAAAGGAGAAATACTACTATCTCATAAGATACTTGTTTGTCAGAAATCCTTTGTTATTGCAGGAGTATATGTAGGAGTGAAAAGTGGAAAAACACTTGGAAAATAGATAGTAAGAAAAATTTTTTAAAAATATTAAGAAAACTAAGTGTCAAGCATCATCTGTACCATTGTACCTTTTATTAGAACATGATTTGGGGCCATAGCAAGAGCTGAAGAGGAAGAAGCCTACAGGACAATTAATATATTAGACAAAAAAATCCCTTTTTAATTTTAATTTTCATAAAAACCAGGCATAGGAAGTTCCACACGTGGTCACCACTGAGTATGAACCTTTTTAAAAGTAGATTTATGTGTGGGAGGTATCAAAATCTTCCAATAGAAAACTGTTTGATCCTCAGTGAGTGATATATACTTGAGTACAAGTGGATTCAACAACTAGGTCATCTTGGTTTCAAGTCAACTGGCAGCATTAAAGGATTAGTTTAGTTCCAGCTCCTTTATCTACAGACCTCAGATGAAAACTTTGATCTGAACTTCTTTAGAGGATCTGTCACCTGTTCATCTTTAGACACCAAAAAAAGTAGTTCCTCCTACATCTCTCCAGTCACTTAGTTATGCTAATCTTTTTGCCCACATAAACGGTTGCCCAAAGACAGTTAATATGTACATGAGGAAGATATACTTAGCTGAGTAAACACTTGAATAGTATGGAATTCTATAAAAGCAAGTTTTAATGTCTTTTTAAGTGATTTAATTTCCCCTAAAATCTAAGATTTACCAGAATTTCCTTTGAGGCAGATTTGTGCATTTATTTTGTTTGTTTTGTTTTGTTTTGTTTTGTTTTCTCAGGTAACAATGGTTATCACAAATAATCTTCTTCTTCAGTAGGTTCTAAAATGTTTCTAAAAAAAACTTTCTCAGCTACGGTCACTCTGACATGCACTCAAACTGTCGTGTTCTGGTCACCTTCTTTCAAACAAGCAATGCTCCAGCAAACCTATATGGAGAAAAGGAGTGTTCTAAGAAGTGGGACAAATCAGATCACTCCAGCGTAACATCTTGATAACTTCTAAATTAAAGACCTTACCTGACCTATAAAGCATTTTTCCTAGCAGAAAAAGTTCCTCCCTGTCATTACAACAGCCTGTCCTTAGGCAAATTTGGGCATGTTCAGTACAAAACACAGTTTGGAAATTTATGCAGCTATTTCTAATACACCTGTTACGTATGTTTCTTGTCAATATCACTCAGTTGTCCATCTAAGCACATAAGTTCTCAGAAGAGGGATTGTTTCTGTATTGTATTTAATAAATGTGTTGAATACAGTGGTTCTTTGCTTTAAATACAGAGGGTGTTTCTGCAGGCTAGAATAAGTTCTTTGAGTAAAATGTCTGAGATTTGCATGCTTCCATTGCTTAAACAGTAGATGATAAATGGATCCCCCAACTGTATAAGAAAGTAAAGAAAATTCAAAATACAAATGTGATGTCGTAAGAGTCACGTGCTCATCATGAGCTGTAGAGAGTACAAAGGAGTGCAGTCCTGCAGAAAGAATGATGAAGGAAACAAGGCATTCTTAATTCAGGTTTCAAAACTAATTTCCTGGTAGCAGAAGATTCAAGGTGTTAGAAATGACATTAATGTCTTCCTTCAGATCAGAAGGTGGGCACAGAGATTTTCAATTCTCACTTCTCTGTGGCACTTCTTCATTTTCACACAATGGTTGAGGTCAGAAGAGATCTCTGGAGCTCATCTAGTCCAAGCTCCCTGCTCAAAGTGGTGTCCACTACAGCAGATTCCTCAGGGCAGTGCCCAGTCAGATTTTTAATATCTCCAGGTCTTGAGATTCCACAGCCTCCCTAGGCAACCTGTGCCAGTGTTTGAACACCCTCACATAATTTTTTTTGTTCTTTTTCTTCTCATGTCTAAATGAAATATCCCATATTTCAGTTTGTGCCTCTTGCTTCTGGAGTAGCTCAGTAAATACAATTTTGCCATTGCTAGTGTCAGATTAACCAATTAAAAGATAAGTGCAGTAACACAATAAGCACCAAGAATCAGAGGTAGAGCAACAGGTGGCCAAAATAGGTGGTTATCTTATCAGTGAAAATGAAGCACACTGAAATGACTACTTTTAAGGTTTCACACCAAGATGGGTCAAACAAAGGAACTGTCTCCAGAATGCCTTGCAAAATCAGGGCAGTTATTGCCTAAAGGGTGTTAGGAATTTTATCAGATGGAGACGTAAGACTTTTTAGTATGCATAAAGCTTTCTTTGTATGTATATGAGTACTTTGTGTGATTATATGGGTGCTAGTAAAGACACCACCCTCTCTGTGTTGATCTGTGTGGCCAATCCATGTATGTCTTGTACATTACGCATATTCACATACCTATGGCAGTAAGTGCTGCAGTCGCACCTATCAAGCAGGGGAAAGGACAAATCCATTAATGTCATGAAACTCACCAAATTAGGCTGCCTCTAACAACTAATGAAAGGCTCCGCCCTGAGCTGTCAGCACAGGTCTCAGGGCTGGACTGGACTGACTTTAACCTGAGCTGGGTTTAGCTGGTTTCATGCCTGCCTTGTAGCCTGTTATCTTCCCTGCCTGAGCTTGAGCTCTGCCACTGCCTTCGTGGGAAGGGTCTGGAAACACAGTTGCTTAGTCACTGTCTAAGAAACAATAGACCATGGGGAGGCTGAGCCTGGGGGATACTGTGGGACCACCCTCACAGTCAGCTGCGAGCAGCCAGAGGGGATCAATTCATAGTAAGAAATTATAAAAATAAAGCAAATCAACTCAAGACTAGGAGGAAGTACCCCCCACTTTGAAGATAAAAGTCCTTACAGTGAAATCCTCAGGATGCTGATGGTTTATTGTAACCATCACTTGTTCTTCTTCAGGAAGACTGAGACTATCAATCTTAAGACCTAGAGGGACATTAGAAGGGTAGACATAACACTAATGAAAAGTCAGAGGTACCAGGAAGTTTATGTATAACAATTTTAGCTGTAGTTTAGTGAGAATTTCTATCTTAATTTTGACAATTACGCTGTTAAAACATTAGTTAGATTAATAATAAATATTTGGCTACATATATATAGTGTGTTCCCTTTTGTCCATAACAATTGTAACACTGAGCTAGCATATTAAAAATACATATACCAAAGAGTTCTGTACTTTGACCATTGCTATATATAAAAAGAATATTTGATTAACCTGACCTTAAAACTCATGCTTTTTCTCCAGGAAATTATACTGCATTTTTAAGAAGTATTGTACAAGTAAAAAAATCACCCAGCTGAACAACAAACAAGAGGAAGGAAAAAGGCAAAAAATTGTAATCAATGGATATGTTCTGGATATGGTTTTCCAACACTTTGCTATGCTGTTTCTGACCAGAAATCTACTAAAAAATTGCTGAGTGTGTGTAGCGACTAAGAGGATCAAGTGTTGCTTCCAAAATGCTAAAAGTATAACCGGCACTAGAGGCTATTACTAAACAGATCTACATCTTCGCTCTTATCATTTTGCCTCACTTCTTGTGCTAAGATTAGGAAGGACTACAACCAATGACCTGTGAAGCAAGAAGCCAGAGAGTAATGCAGTTTATTTTCCTGCAGATTGAGGTAAACTGACTGCTTTGTTTGGGGCAACAACCCACTTATAAGCAAGTTGTATGACTTGAACCAAACTTTATACCTATTAATGTAGAGTAAATAAATTCCTTCAAGTGGGAAACACTTTGGAACTTATTATTGGATAAAATACTTATTGTTTTACAGATGTCAACAGTGGCTATCATTCAGTTGTCTCGGATTTTCTGAAGAGAAAAATACCACTGTATGCTGAAATCCATTCAAACTGCATAGATTCAATGTGTCCGGTATTTTCAAGTTATGTGATTTTTAGTGTATGTGCCCTGATCATCTGTACAGAGTGCAGAGGATAGGCCAGACTTTCCAGACCTGTTCAAATAGAGAGAGTGACTGTGTATGAAAAGATCCTTCTGAAGAAGAAATACTTCTACCTTAGTAAGTATTGCACCTATTGAACAAACTGATGCTTATTGACTGTGGACATGCCTGGTACCTCTGAGTCTACAAGCTACCTGTTCTGAGCTACTGTGTGGTACCATCCAAACTGATACAGCTGGCAGACATCTGGAAATCTTAGACAAACAAAAAAACCACCCAAAAGCCAACTCAATTTACGTCATAGGAAAAGAAACCTATCTGAGAACATCCAGATATGAAATGGCATCATGTGTATCAGACCAACGCGGTACTATTAAAACCAAGAAAATACAGAACATTTTAGTATTATTTTCACCACAGAAGAGGAATGAGGAGCTGAAATATTGAAAAATTATGCATAATAAAAAAACCCCAAACCTCAGTTTAATGAAATAATTTTCAGATACTTCTAAGGTAAAATAACTGTATTTCTTTTCAGTTCTGCATTTCTTAGTGCTACCTCCATTTCCCATTTTGACACCAGTATTAACTCCATTCTTACATGGTGGTCAGAAAGTATGACACAAATTAGATGAGAAAATAAGTTAGATCAAAGGTAAATTTGGGAGGAAAATGGATGTAAGTTGAGGGGAAAAAAAATGAATGTTATTGAAACCCATGAGGATTACTCCCATGAGCTAAAACAGAACTTGTAGCAGCCTGTAGAGGTCAGTTCAAAAAAGGAAAGATTTTGAATTATGTTATAAAACCCAAACCAAGTTACTCTGTGTCTCTTTTCCTGTAGGCAATTTGAAAAATTTCAAGAAATCTACAACTTTTATTCAAGAAAAATAAATTTATCAAGATGATATAGATAGACAATATCTGAACCACTCTTATAATGTATGGAAATACTTACTAGTCCCAGTCAGTAGTTGGGGTTCCACAGCTGAAAAGAAATCTCAGTCCCAGGAAGCTTACAGCTTTTTAAATGAGAGATGATAAATATGAAGAAATGTGAAAAGCATATGACAGAAGAAGGTGAAAGTGAGATTTTTAAAATATCTGTTTGTAAGGTACAAAATGTCGTTAGAAGGTTCCATCTTTACTGTCAGAAGTTTCCATCAGTATCATCACTGTCTTTTCTTTCATCCTCTCATCCTATCCATTTTCTGCTCTCTGATGGTCCTTTTATACACCCCAGCTTTTCCTTTCTTGTCCTTTTATGTTTTCATGTTTTCGGCTGATCTGCTTGCGTCTGTTGTAGTTTGCCTTCTCTGCTCTGCTATCTTGGAAATAATTGACAAAAGTTTCTGCTTCAGTTACCATAAAAGAGCAGTGTGTGCTTATACAGAAAGCAGGTTATAAGACTGAAGAATAAAGGAGAGAGAAGGAAGAGGACAGTATTTCATACTTCTTTTTACTCACAGCTCTGCTGTGCTTACACTGACTTGTTTTAGTCATGTGGGCTATAGACATGGTATGGAAGGATGAAAGAAGTGTTTGTACAGGACGATGCATAGATCCAGGAAGCCTGAACCCTGGGAAGGGAAGGCAGGATATCGCCTCTATCTCTGTCCTGTGTACATCTCTTTAGAAGACCTCTTACATTTTGTGAGCTCAAGAGCTAGTTGGAAGAACAGCTTTCAACTGTTGAACTACTGGAAATGTTACAAATCCCAAAGAGAACTTCTAGGGTCCTAACCCTCTATGTGCTGACCAAAATGTTAAGAACTCAGCACGCTTTTCCTTTTGTACACCCAGGGCAGTTACTGCTGCTTATTATGTTTCCAGGGCTCTCCTGCTGACATTACACCTCATACAGATTGGCTGTTTCCCACCACTGCCAGCCCTGCAATGGTGATTGCCAGTTCACACACTCAGCACAAACACCTTGGTATCCCATGCCACAATTTACTACTTTATGTGGAAATAATATGTTTGTATGGAGAGTCCACCTTTTCTTGTGTGAGTAGAATTGTTGTTTATTCAATTGAATAAGCAGCATTTGTATGCAGCCTTAATCATGAACATTTTGGAGACTGGCATCAGGCACTAAGTACAATCCTGTCAAATAGCTGGCAGTGGATTAACTTTGACACCTAGAAACACGCCAAATTCTGACAGAATAAGAACTTGTTGTATACCTAATGTCAATCATTCACTGAGTGCCACTCCAAATGCTTATCCTGTTAGTGATGACATCAATCTGCCTTAACATTCAAAATGCTGCTGCCCTTTGCATATAGAATTGAAAGAGATAGACAAAACCCCAAAGTGCATGTGTTTTAGCAACAACCTATCCTTCCTTAGAAGCTGGTGGCCACCTCCGATGTGGAGATGCTGCTTTATTAATGGGCCAGTCAATTTACATAGCTGTTTGCAAAAAAGGTATCTTTACTGTATGGTTAATCTATTGCTTTCAAGTCAGGCTCACTTGCAAGCCAAGTGATTTCCGTAATGTACTAAAACTTCACAGTGCAGTTTAGGTCTATTTCTAGTTACATTCCAAGTTGTAAAAGTCTACTCACAGTAGTAAGACCTAATAACATATGACAAGGGTCACACATATTTTTTCTATGCTAATCTGGTCATTAAAACATTCATCTCCTAAGTGAGAGTAGAACAGAGACTAAGGTTCAACCTGAGGGGTTTCAGAATTACAACCACCAGATGTTTAGGCTTCCATTCATTTGATCTTCTCTTGTCTTCATAAATCCTACATTTCTGCCTGCACAGTGACCCAACCCAAGAATAACTTTCCATTTCTCTTTTGCTTTTTCACTCTCTCTTGTTCTATAATCTAAGAGAGTGAGCATGACCTTGTGAAGTAGGAGATGAAGCTGAAAAGGAAATTGAACAAGTCTTCTATTTCCTGGGCAAGTGCTTTAACTATTACACTGTTCAAAAGAGGAGTAGCTCTGCAGCAGTATTGATGGATTAAAAAGTGGGCTATGTTTAGTTAGGTCCTTGCCCTTGGGAAAGGACTTCACTAACTAGATCATACTTGGCTAGAGATCACTAATAAACAAGTCTGAGGCAAGTTCTTAAGCTTTTAAAAAAGGTTAATACTTTAATTAGGATATCTGTCTTTCCCTTCATCTTGCAAAGTTATCCACAACAGGAAAAAAAAAAAAAAAAAAAAAAGAAAAAAAAAAAAAAAAAAAAAAGACTCCTAAGGCTTAAGCATAGTTGGAAATAGACTTTTCTACCATGTATTTCCTATTAGCCATGGATAATCTCTTGGTCAGCATGTAGAAGCCACAAGTAATTTTTTGGAGATATATCTCTCTTGACAGAACACTTGGTGTTTATCTCCTGAAAAAAACATCACGGACCCTGTAACTGGTTTTTGTCTTTGAGATGAGGAAATTTGGCATTAATTTGAGAGAGCTTACTTGTAGAATCAGATCATCAAATACTCTTATGAAACAATCTATCACAAATTATGTACTTGTACCACTGTTTAGCTGCTACAATCTAGTCAGAAGGTAAGTTTCAAGTGGTGTATTTAGGCAAAGCACACACCAGAACTTCTGTTAAACTAACAAGCTAAAACAGGAACAGGATTCTTATTCCTCTATCACTTCAGCAGGTCCTAATTCTAAGGCATTTGCAGGTCTATTTAAGCCATCTTAAAAAAACAGTAATGCTTTAATCTGGACTAACTCTGAGCATTCACTAACACAGGGCAGATATGTTCTCAAGGAAACTAGATTTTAGACCATCAAATACTGTCCCTGCTCGTTATCAGACACAACTACATACAATTGCTTTCATAAATTTAGAAGCCTCCTTTCTAAAACATGATTTACTCTATTTGACCTTTTAGTAGGTTATTCCAGAAACAAACTTCAGCTGAAGAAGGTCTAACAAGCCTGAAGCCAGTTCTTCACAAATGAAGGATGAAGGTAAAATGTCTGTGTTACATCATGCTGTGCAAATATTGTAGCTTGCTTAGTTACCTGAGATATTGGAACAAGGTCAATACCTCTGCAAGTTTATATACCAGTTGACTTGGTAGTTTCATAAACTGAACCTGTTTTTTTTTTATTTTTTATTTGTCCTTGATAATATACATAGTTGATAGTTGTTTACAAATCTTGTTATTAAACATCTAAATCTCATAAGGAGTCTGATCTGCTGATCTGAGTCTAATAATTCCACTAAAAAAAAGCACAGGAAATGTTAGATATTGCACTGCCAAAGTGCTTCTAAGGAGCTTAGTGCATGCAATCTGGCATCAGTGGCTCAAAAAGGTGTCTTTCTGCTGTTGTCATGTGGAGGTCAGTGTTTGCACTCTAGTAAATAGCTCTGATAAAACCTGAAGTATTACTGACTTGCTTAAAATTCAGGCAACGTGGAACAAGTGCAACTGTCAGCAATAGGAGGCCTTGAATAGCTGTAAAGGTTAAATATCAATTTGTTTAAAAAAAGAAGTCAAACTCTACCAGAAACTGCAAATCTGATGGCATTCAACCCATTAACACTTCTGTCAGACATTTGAATTTAAAGTATTTGACACCCCTAAAAAACAGAACACAGTTTTATTAAATATAGATTGCTTTGCAAAGGTTTTTGTTTTTTTTAAAATAGATTCTTAATTCTGTACACAGAAGCTTAGGAAATCTTGTTTAGGAATCCAAATTCTACATTTGAGGCCAGTTCCAAAGGCAGTGAAGGTTTTCTATCAACTTCAGTAAGTTTTGGATCAGGTCATTAAGATTATTTGAAAACATCAAGAAAAGGAAAGATTGGATGCGAAAAGGACACATTCCTTACTGACCTCCTTGCCTTTGTCCTACAGATTTTTTTAGGATAATTTTAGTCTTTACATGGCAAATTATCAATTTTATGCTTCCTATGAAGAAACAGAAAATGTTGTTTCTATAGTAATGAATATTGTGTTTTAATCTGAAAGGTATATCCAAATTTTTTAAGGGGTTTTAAATTTACTTAGGCTTATGTCTGATTTTTACTTTGTTTTCAGTGAAAGATCATAACTCTGTGATTCTGTTATTCTGAGATTAAGTGATGGGCATAAACTGAATTTTGTGAGTAGAAAAACTTTTTAAAAAAGTAATCTGTAGAAGATACAGAATATTTGAAGTTTAAAGCTTACAGGTTAAAATCTGATTCCAGTAAATCACGATAATTAAAATAACAAAATCAGCAACAACAACAACAACAATAACAGATACACTGGAACTTTCTCTACCACTACACAACTGGAAAGTGTTGAGACTTGAAATCAAGCAGAAGTTTATTTTTCAATATTCAAATCAGTGATTACAACACACTTGTTTTCTGAATTTATGTATAAGCACATGATTCAGTTTCACTCATTGATAATATGAGATATTTCGTATCTGTTGGGTGGAATAAAACATTTCCTCAGTTGTTCAACGTTCCTTTATTTTTTGTTTCTAACATTTTTGGTATTGTAAAAGCATCCAATTCTTGTTGGTATCTGAATTCACTGATTTTTCTGCCTTTGAAATCTGGACAGAAGCTGAATGCTTTATTTGGTGGATACTTCAAATTTTTAAGAAATTTTAAATTTTCTTGTCTTCTGGTAGGAAAAACTGATTAATTGAGAAGATTTCTTTTCCAGTTACTGTAAGAATTGGACACAATTATTTATTTATGATAACATTCCTAAGTAGCTTCCAGATTATCTTGAACCTTTTTAATTACAATTTAGTCTGCTCTCTTTACTTAGCAGTATTAACCTATAATACAGGCTACTAGCAGCAAAAGCCTTTGTTGTACAGCTTCTTTGAACTCCACAGATATATAAGCATGTAAGTCTATATCTTAGACTATAGTACATATGCATGTAAACTCCTTGTTGTGCAAGTATATTGATTAGACTGTTGTCAGAAACAATATCATTATTAATGAATGGGTGAAAAATTAATATATGAGATCTTCCTGCCTAGACTTTTAGGAGAATTTATACAGGCAAAGTCTCTGCTGCAGGGACTGTTTCCCATCTGTGTGTCCACCAGGCCATGTCCTCCCACACCCCTGCAAGAGTCTGCCCACCCTACTCCTGTCAGTTCCAGCCCTTTTGGACCCTGTCCTGGTTCATCCTCAGGTATATTCTGGCATCAGCTCTTTGCTCTGCTCTCCTCTAGGTGGCAACAGAGGAAGGAGAAATACAAAGTACTCTGGCTTTAAAAGAGCAAAGGATAAGGATCAAGAGAAAGAAAGAAAAGAGAAAGAGAAAGAAAAATGGGAGGGGGAAGGGAAGAGCCTCAGAGTTCTTTCCTTGTCCTCCTCTCTTCTACAAATAGTAATATTCCTGACTAGATGATGTTAGCCAGCTTTTTATATTACCTTTAGTTATCTGATCTTCTTTACAAGGAGGGATGGTGGAATAGGCTTCCATACAGATCAACATTTTTCTCAGCCGTGGGCCGGAGCTCCTTATTTCATTTATACTGACTTCAGACCTGGCCAACCATGCCTGGCTGAAGAAGCAGCTGTGAGAGCTGAGCTAATCTGTCAGGAAACACTGTGGAAAGAAGGAGAAATATCTACATAGCTTTAATGGTTACATACTTTCTGACACATTTTAAAGACAATCTTGATAGAAAAACCTCATTTTAAAAACATTGTTGCACATGAACTCTGGTATCTTGCAAGAAAGTACCATTACTTAGTGTTAAATTTTACTTATCTCTTTAAAAAAAAAAGTAATAACTTTTCTTACTGATCCAAAGAATAGGAAAAGTTATTCAATGACTGTGTACATATTCGAGCTATTTCTGTAGATTTTGCTGTGTCATATGAACAGATAACTTTACATATAGCTGTGGCAATTATCAATAATTAAAGTTCACAATAACAACACTATTGTTAAGGCTCTATCAGTGTTCCCATAATACTATAAAATGTTATTTTTTAAAAAAAAAAAAAAAAAGTTGGTTGGCTTTCTAATGAGAGTTAAAAAAACAATTCTTCAAAGACCTAGGATTGGATAGTTCTAAGTCCTGACCTGTAAGAAGATAAAACTTCAGAGAATACTTCAAATTCATGTAGACAATTGAAAATATGCTTACAGCATTTTTTTTTAATGTCCCTTAGTATTATTCTGATACTATAGTGCAGAAATGTGTACTATTAGATCAAAACCAGCTACAGAAATAAGGCTGGAAGGATGAGTCTGTAGTTCATGTAACATTCCTACAGCACCTAGACACAAACATGATGAAGAGACATCACATCAGCTAGTCCTGTGAGCAGGGGTATTGCCAAGTGTGATTAAAAAGGAGTCTAAGGAACTCAGGCATGTGGAAAGTTCATTAATAAAGAGAGGGAGAGAAGACTGTGATAAGTCATTGTAGGATGACACAGACTATAGAAAGTGAGTTGTAACAGTGCATTAAGTATTTGGCTAAATCAGATTTTCCTATAGATTTGAGAAGACATTCATGCACAGGTGTGATATTTGGCTACACCAAAAGTGAGGGACCCAGGAGGACATATAAACTAGCCAGTGCAGTGAATGCAGCAATCCAGATGTAAACCAAACCCAGAAGATGGGGCATGTTGGAGTATATCCCTACCAACGTCTCCCAAATCTGTCCCTTGTTACTTTAAAGCAGTTTTTGACTACTGTGCCCTTCCTGGTAAAATAAATCATGCATTTTTGAAAAAAAAAAAATTGTTTTCTCTTCCCTGAATTCTGTAGGTGTCTGTAACTGCTGAGTAGGAACCACTTACAAATGCCATATTAATTTGAACTTCTAACTATCATGATTAGTAGCTGTGGGAAAATCATTTAGAGGAAAAGCTGGAGAGTGGCTGTTCTGTGGTGATCCGTGGTTGCATCTCTGAAGAATAGCAGAGAAGGAGGTCTATACTTGTAGGGTCAGAGAATGATCTGCCAGCAAAGGCAGTATGCTTATGGATCATGGTTAATGAAAACAGGCTCAGATAGATAGTCCCTGCAGACCCTCATTCTTGTAGGTGTGTTGGAGATGTCAACTAACTATAGATGTAAATTCCAGAATTTCTGGATTTTTTTCTGATTATGTGATGATATTATAGGTTGGGCTTAAATATACAGAATTCATAATTGAGAACTACGTAATTTTGGACTAAAAAGAACGTAGAATAATGGTTATATTGAGAAACCCTTTGTAGTTTTTTTCTTTATAAAGATTCCTTTCCTTTTTGGACCACATTCTTCACTTCTACAGAATTCATCTGTTAGGATTCTCTGTTACCTTTCTGACATCTTTAGTGTGCACTTCTTAAAAAAGCCTCAGTTTACTGCTCTGAGTTTCAAATGATTACAGACTTCCAGATGACGCCCCCTCTATATGGCTTTCTCAGTTAGGTCCAGCACAGATGCAAGAGACATGAGTCTAGAACCGGGCTGGGGAGGTACAACATCTCACCTCCCAGTTTCATTAAGACACAGTATTGTCTGTAAAGGATTTGTTTATCCTTCAGGGCAGAATCTGACTGTACCAGAACAGCTGGACAATATGAAAGATTGGAATAGAAAGTCATACTGTTACTGTCTGTCTTTCTAACACTAAAAGCTATTATTTTCAAACTTTATTAACTTAACACTGCAGTTTTATATGTCCAAGTATCACAGAAGGTTTATACTATTCCTTTATGAGCGTATGGGGGAACTCCTGCCTTTGATGACTGCAAAAGATAATACAAGAAGAGCATATCCCACTGGCTGAAGCAGAACCTTGTTAAATGAGTAAGGAAATGAACTCATGTTTCTCCAGAAGACCATCATTGTGATTACACAATGTTGCATAGAAGTGTCAAAGCAAAAAATCATGTCTCTGTGATACAATGTTTTCAGTCTAGAAGAGAAAGGAAACTATACATAATCTTTACAAACATACGTGTCTTGGGAATACATACTTTCTAAACCTCTAAGCTTAAAGAGTGTCCTTTCTGCAGTCATTCTGCACCTTATGAAATCTCTACAGAATGTATTTATATGCTTATCTATGATAGGCATCCTGATAGATTTGTATGTGTGCATTAATACCTTTAAATGTAAGCTAAATAGGATGAAGTGCTGGTGTGGATCCATTGACATTATTTGACTCTTAGCTTGGTCTCTGTTATGAGTTTGATCTAGGCCAACTAGCTGTATCCCAAAAATTCCACAGGAAAAGTTTATAAACTGGTGCAGATCAGAGATCATCCCTACGAGGCAGATTGAATGTGCTATACACACATGTCTAAGTGAGGTAAGAGAATTTGGCTGCATGAACATGGGTCATACTGTGCCAGATGGTATTAGGGGCAGAGAATGGCACCTTACCCACTCTATGCACCAGTATAAATGAAATTTTTGTCTATTTGTTTAAACTGAGACTTGGAAGCCTTTTTTAGTGAGATCTGATATTGTACTTTTAATTTAGACAAGTCGTCCTTAACAAGTATTATAGCATTGATTACATAAGCACATTCCATTTCTCCTTCAGTTGAACTTTAAAGTCATTCTTTAAAGCAGAGTAATTATGTGCCCTCTTTTGAGAGCTAGCAAATATCTATTAATTCAGCAGTATGTGTATATTGATCTTCTGATGTTAACCTATTCTGTTTATTGTCCTTTAACAGAATTCTTCCACGTACATTAGTGCTCATGAGAAAGTGGAAGAGAGATTTATGTTACCTGAGTAATTTAGATGCCTATATTTAAAGATTAAGACCCCACATAAAGATATGACATCATTGTCATAAAAATTGTACTATAATGGTTCTGTAGATTTTATCATAGAGTACAGGATAATACAGGTGTGCTTACCTAAACAGTTCTTTCTCTTTAAATAGGAATAACTATATATACAGCATAGTCTTCATGTAAATAATGCAACATAAAGTTAGAAAATATTCTTGAAATATTTAGATTTATGAACATATTTAGGTGGAATTTACCATACTCTAGAGTAGAAGCAGTTACTATGCATTTTCCTCAGCATATACTAAACCAATCTCTGTAATTTAGGAAAGTAAATATGAATGATTTTGTGCTTCAGGATTTATTTTACGACAGGTGATTGGCAGGTCTAGTTCTGCCCTAAGTCTGCAAGCAAGCTGAAGTATTCATTGTAACAAATCTATGGACCGTATCACTTGAAGGACAGGCAGAGATACATATTTCTAACCACAATGTTTTACCATTTCAAGGCATACCCTTGGAAGCAGAATGCAGAACTTTTCCGGAAGTGCAAAAAAGATGTGGATACAAAGCTTCCTTATGAAAAAAAAACCAACCAAACAAGCAACAAATAACTAGCATCTTGGTCATTATGTTCTCTGAGAGTTATTTTATTTCTCTTTCAAGCAGTTAACACTGTCATTTCTAAGATCTGAAGTAGACCTAGTGCATTGCTTCGTTTTCCAAATTGACAATAGTATCAGCTGTGTTGTCTTTAACTCTTTGTATCTTCCCCAGAAACGTATTCATGCTATGGAAAGTGCAACTTCACCAGGGTCCAAGAAGCTGAGAGGCAAAAGTGCTGGGCTACAAAGGTGAGTAAAGGTTGAGGCAGAAAACAGTACTGAGGATGGAAAGGAAACCCTGTTTTATTTATTCTGCTACACTCTGCCAAATACTCAGTACAACCAGCACTGGCTTTTGTGACAGGTAGCTCCAGAAGTACCTTCGAAATGATAGCGATTCCTCTCATAAGGCATATGTCCAAAATATATGTCCCATGAATAAACCTTAAAAAGGAAATATTTTCAGTAATCATTATAAATAAATAGATAAATAAATAGATCAGATATAGGTAGTAGTCTAGACCCGGGATTTCTATACTGTTGTCAGTTTCGGTGAGATGAGTTAAATCCTAACCATTTTTGTGCTGGGGCTTCTAGTGAGATATCGCATCTGTGTCATATGCCTGTATGCACTAATACAATTAAAGCAGATTTTTATTGCTGCAATGTTTACAGTTCACTAGAGTTTTTGAATGTTGCTGGCAATAGTTTCCATAATGCAGCCAAGGATACCATTCACGTTCTTTGCCACAAGGGTATTCTACTGGCTCATGTTCAACTTGGTGTCCACCAGAACCCCCAGGCCCTTCTCTGCAAAGCTGCTTTCCAGCTGGGTGGCCCCCACCTAACAGTGGTTCACAGTGCTGTTGCTCCCCAGGTGCAGGACTTTGTACTTCTGCTTGGTGAACTTCCTTGTTGAGATCTCTCTCATCCCATTTCTCCAGCCTGTCCAGGTCTCTCTGTATGGCAGCACAACCCCCTGGCATATCAACTACTCCTCCCAGTTTTGCATCAGCAGCACACTCGTTGAGGGCATCCTACCCTATCATTCAGATCATTAATGAAGATGTTGAAGAGGATTGTAGCTGATACTGACCCCCGGGGTACACCGCCAGTTACTGGTTTCCAAGCTTTATACAATGATGTTAGGTTCACATTTCAAGTCAACAAATACATTGTGGATATAACTTAAATGTTACAGTGAAATGTGTAAAACATTGCACAAAATTTTGATAGTGGCCATCGTACCTACTAACAGCTGAAGTATCTCCAGAGAGTTGTCAACATGGACTCTTGTCCTCATGCAACATTTCTTTTGATTTATCAGATATTTTATTTCTAAGTATTTTTCAGTATATCTAACACTCTTGAAATATTAGTATTTTTGTATATTATATATAATATAGAACGGTGTCTGCATATATAATAGCATCAGTTGTGTATTTAACAATAATCAGAATATTCT
Source organism: Cariama cristata (assembly GCF_000690535.1). Taxonomy (NCBI): domain Eukaryota; kingdom Metazoa; phylum Chordata; class Aves; order Cariamiformes; family Cariamidae; genus Cariama; species Cariama cristata. Next base: position 6,233 of record NW_009603037.1, on the reverse strand, counting down.
ATATTTCTTAGAATTGAAGTTCCATATCTGATGATGGATATAAAAACATATCCATCAAAATGTCATGTACTGTTTGAAACAAGCTTTGTTAGAGTATATGTTACAAATAAAGGATGGGTTCTCAGACATGCAAGCATGTAGAAATATCTATAGGGGCAATAATCGTAGTTTTTCATCAAGCGGAGAAAAATATAAAATCTTATTATTTCCAGTTTTGCAAGGTAACAAAAAAGTAATTTGTCTTTATTTTTAGTTACTTTCAGCAAAAAATATCCTCTATTTGCTGTAATTTCCCTAGCTCTGTATCTGGCAGTTAAAAACATGTTCATTAGTAAAAATAGCTAAATTTCGATTACCTTTATGCATGCTGACTAATGCCATTCTTCAAATGGTGCTATTGACTTCATAGGCTCTATTTATAAAGTGCTATTCGACACAAGGGAGAAGAGTGGAGTCAAATGCCTAATGCTCTGTCCAGGTCAGTGAGTCTAAAGATGTGACATGAAATCCTTACTCTATTGTATTCTATAGGAATTTTGTCTATTCTGTAACCCAGTTTCCACATTCCTTTTTTTTTTTTTTCTTTTTTTTTAAAATTCTCCTTCTTGCTCCTGTAAGAGGAAACAGAAGTCCCATGGTATGTACCAGCTACAGGAAAGAGGGAAAGGGCAGAACCAGTCAAAAGCAATGGATTCTTTATGGCTATTGCTACTGTCGTCAGAGGTGAAGGGACAACAAGGAATGTCATTTTATATACCATGCAGCTGAGTTTGTGACAACAGCAAAAAAATGGTCAAATAAGAGGAAAGGGCCCTTGATGGAAAGGATAATCACCATCTCCTCTAGGAGAATTAACAAAGGAAGAAGTCTACTGCACTAAGTAACTGCCTTCTTTGATTACATCTTTCAACTAAACCCAACAAAACTAATTCTGTATTAAATACTTTTCTGAGTCACAGCTCTAGCTGAGATTATTTTCCTTGTCTGTATGGAAGAGCCTAGAGAACTATAATAATCCTACGATTCCTTCATTTTTGTCCTTGACTATGGTTTTTTTTTTTACTTCAATTTCAGCCTCTTATTTTGTGGCTAAGATTTCTAAAGTTGTGTTTAATTAATCAGTAGGAAAAAATAAGACCAAAAATATAAAAATTGTCAGCCCGTAAAAAGAAAACATATCCGCTATTCTAGCAATGCTGTAGGGAGTTTTGTAAGAGAAGATTTCTTAATATAACAAGAAAGCTTTACATGTATTTTATTCCAAAGGTATCTCAATAAATAAACATAACAATACCAGTAATTTTTGTAGATTTTTATATAATTTTTTTTGCCTAAGTGACTGCTAAAATAGTCTTGTGAAACTTCTTTGAATGTCAGCAATCCTCTCAACCTTTTCAATTTCATGAATAAAAGTTAAAATTTATAATTACTTATGTATGAATGCAATTAGAGGAGTTATATTAATAATATATGAGAGTCATTTTTTATGACTATAGTCTAGAAGTGATAATTAGGGGAAGTACCAAAATGCTGTAATAATTTTCACATGGCAATTATTTAGCCATTCTAAAGCATACACACTCTTTAAAGCTGGTCCATCTCATGAAAAATTTCAGTATGTAAAAGTAAAACTGAGTTGAAAGGATTATGTTTAAACTTAGGAATTGAAAAGTACATGCATGCTGAAATAATTGTTAGTTAAACATAGAATCTTGGAATAATATAGCCTGGAAGGGACCTCTGGAGATCATCTGGTTAAGCTGATTGCTCAAAGCAGGACCAGTTTAGGTGAGGTCACTCTGAGCTTTGTCCAGTTGAGTTTCAAATAGTTCCAACAGTGGAGATTCCACAACCTTTCTGGGCAATCTGTTTCAAAGTTTGACTACACTTACTATGGATTTTTTTTTTCCTAATATGTCATCAGAATATCCCCTTTTGAAAATTAGCATGTGTTTAAGGATAATGGACTGCTGCAGGTGCAGAAGCACTGGTGATCTCTCATTCTTAAACATTTACACAAAACAGCACAGTTTGATCCTTCAAAACATAACTCCTGGGAGCATAAAATTCTGGAAGTACTACTGCTTTATAACTTGAATTGACCATGTAAGAGCTCGCTCTTCTTTTCTGTGTCTTGATGTAATATTTCATCTGTCTGGAAAATATTCATACTATTTCACAAGAACTGAAACCATAGCCAATGTCATAGGCAGATGTTTAAATTTTTTACGTTCCATGCCCAGAAGAGCTTTTCTTTCAAGAAAATGTTGTTATTGTTTGCTGTTCTGGTCATTTACATGCAGGTAAGATGTGCCTTATTTAATTTGTTACATATGCACAATTTCAAATGGTTCTTTTCATCTTCATTTGCTTCTCTCTTCCTTCTCTTCCTTCTCTAGAAATAATCAATTTAAATAATCTTACTTAAAAGTGGAAAAGATTCCTTTCCTTTCCTTTCCTTTCCTTTCCTTTCCTTTCCTTTCCTTTCCTTTCCTTTCCTTTCCTTTCCTTTCCTTTCTTTTCTTTTCCTTTCCTCCTCATCTTGATCCCTGGGAATGTGGTAGAGCAGCTAATCCTGGAAAACATTTCCAGGCACATGATGAACAAGAAAATCATCAGGAGTAGTCAGCATGATTTCACCAACGGGACGGCCTGCTTGATCAATTTGATAAACTTCTATGATGAACTGATTGGCTTGGTAGATGACGGAAGAGCAATGGACTTTGCCGACATAAACTTTGGTAAAGTTTTGACAGTCTGCCATAAGATTCTCCTAGAGAAGCTATTGATGTGCAGGCTGTACAAGTAAACATGAGGTGGACTGAAAGTTGGCTGAATAGCCAGATCCAGAGTGTGGTGATCAGTGGCACAAATTCTAGCTGGAAGCCAGTAACTGGCGGTGTACCCCGGGGGTCAGTATCAGCTACAATCCTCTTCAACATCTTCATTAATGATCTGAATGATAGGGTAGGATGCCCTCAACGAGTGTGCTGCTGATGCAAAACTGGGAGGAGTAGTTGATATGCCAGGGGATTGTGCTGCCATACAGAGAGACCTGGACAGGCTGGAGAAATGGGATGAGAGAAATCTCAACAAGGAAGTTCACCAAGCAGAAGTACAAAGTCCTGCACCTGGGGAGTAACAGCACCGTGAACCAATGTAACGTGGGGGCCACCCAGCTGGAAAGCAGCTTTGCAGAGAAGGGCCTGGGGGTTCTGGTGGACATCAAATTGAACATGAGCCAGCAGAGTACCCTTGTGGCAAAGAACGTGAATGGTATCCTTGGCTGTATCAGGCAAACTATTGCCAGTAGGTTGAGGAGGGTGATGCTTTCCCTCTACTCAGCTCTGACCAGGGCACACCTGCAGCACTGTGTCCAGTTCTGGGCTCCCCACTACAAGAGACAAATAGACATATTGGAGAGAGTTCAGCGAAAGTTCATGAAGATGATTAAGGGACTGGACTATCTCTCCTATGAGTTGATGCTGAAAGAGTTGGGACTAGAAAAATCAAGATATAGAAAACAGAAGGCTCAGGGGAGATCTCATTAATGTATATGAATACCTGAAGGGAGTGTGCAAAGAGGACGGAGCTAAGATCTTTTCAGCGGTGCCCAGTGACAGGACCAGAGGCAATAGACATGAATTCCTTCAGCTAGGCATTTAATTTAAAATTTCCTAAGTATAAATTGTCTTATTCAAGCCTTCATTTTTTCTAAATTGAAAACCAATGCAAATGTCCCAACTCAGTTTGTTTTAGAGGATGCATGCAAAATATTTGTTTTAAATGTAACATAAAATCAATAAGAAACAAAAAGGCAGAGGGGAAAGGAGGAAATAATGATTTTAGCAGGAGATATAAGATGCAATATTTTCTAAGTTAAAATTTATACAAGGGCATTTAATGAAATCAAATGCATTACAGAAAGCATAAGATAGAACTTGTTAATTATTAAAGGAAGTATCTAATTTGCTTGATGAATCTTTGTAAATTAACTGTTTGCAGCCAATGTAACTCAAGGCTGTCCCTACTAATTTTTACAGCTTGGGTAATATTGGATATTTTGGGTTGTACATTGCATGACATACCAATTTGGGTGTTTGAATGATATTAATGAAATAGCCCTCAGACATTCAGTATCATCCTTCCATTATCATCTTAGCATTGTGTCCAGAACTGACTTTTTAACATTGCAATGTTTCATTGTTAAATAGGAGTCATTAAAATAATTGTTGTCATTACTGATAGGCTGTTAACTACATTTCCAAATATTACCACCCTGAAAAAGCATATTAATAGAAGTCAGAAGTCAGGCAGGTGTGCCCACATCTCTTTTATTCTAAGTAAGATAATTAAGTATACAAGCAAAGAAGTTACCAGCAAATGCGTAAGAACAATTATTACATGAAAACCTATATAGGAATTGGTTATCCTACATCCATTAATTTTACACTGAGATGATTGATGCCTTCGATGTTTTAAAGATCCTGATCTTAATCCTTATAATTTAGACGTTGTCAACCAAGTACAATCGCACTGTGTTATGAATAGTATATTTTATCTTTTATGAGTCACTGTAGTCACAAGACCTAATTTTGCTCACAGCAGGACTGTGCCACCCCACTGAGCTCAACGTATTTGTATCATTTTCAGTGAATACAAACTTTGGTCTGTACTTTCTAAATATGAGCCAAAATATTTTCTGAGACAAGTATAACAGATATTTTTTTCCTGTAGGCATGACTACAGTGCTTTTTATTTCCTCTAATATTCAACCTAATAGATTAACCATCAGTGAACCTTGCATGTGGGAAATCCCTCGTCACTGCTCAAATGAATGTTTAAGTAGAGAAGATGTGTCTCAATAAAAGAGGCAAAGAGCAAACCCTAAGGATAATGTTATAGAAAATGTTGGTTATGTCATTTTATTGAAATATGGAAGACATGAGTCCAAATCTCATCAGATCCAGAACTATTAATTCTTTATATAATTCAACCCTGGTGAGACCTGTACTGAAAATGGGTCGCTGTAAAATGTTCTGTAATAATTTTCTTTTCATATGGTTATCTGTGTGCATGTGTGTATCTTTGTCTTCTCTCTGATAGAAAGATTGTATCATGCTGTTGAAATCAGGAGGAATCTGAGGTCTGTATGAACCCAAAGCAAATACAGATGCCGCCTTTAAAATTCTGAATTATGCACACCGTTTTCCTGAGAAAAACACATTGTAATTTTGAAGTTGTTCACTGGTATCATCCAAGCACTTAACAAATTTAAACCAATAATTAACGTAATACTAGATGCACTGTTACAAAAATTGTTTTGGAAAACCACAAACTGGGGATGTACCTTCTCTGAGCAGGTACAGATGGTATTATGAAAGAAAAATTAATTTGAAAGTACTTATATTTTTTTCTTGTACACTTATACTCTCTTTAAAAGCATTTCTGCTTTGCCAGGTGGAAAGGGATCACGTTTAACATGTGCAGAACTGATGGAAGATGATTTTTGGCATTGACTTACAGTAGTGAGAACTTTCATGAATGTTCATGAAGTGACTGGAGATCCAAAGATGAAAGGTACTGAAGAAGTGTAAAGCATTAACATCACACTTGATGGTGAACAAACAGAAATGAGGGGTTTATGAACACGTGCAAGATAATTTTTCTACACTAGATTACATTGTGTTGAATCTATTGTACTAATGTGTAGATTCCAAAATTATTCTGATAGCTCCAAAGACTTTTTTTTTCCTAAAATTATGATCTTTAGACATGACTTTAACAGAAGATACAAAAAAGCCAAGCACCTCCTTTGTTTAATATTTTTCCTGTTATGCTTCTCATTGTTGTACTGACAGCCAGCATTAAAATACCCCAGTGCATTTTACTTCTTCACAGTACAGCCTTTCTAGATTGTTTCTTAACAATCTAAAATGATAAAACTGCCTGTGGAGAATCTGTTAGAAAGCATAAAAAAGCCAGGAAAGTACACTAGCTATTAATGCAACTTTTTTTTGAATAAATGGCCTTTTGAAGGATACAAACTAGAAACTATGAAAGTTTTCTAGTAGTGGTGGACTTACAGTTTCCACTTCTACTTTCAGTTCCCCTCCATTTCTTTACGCAAATGTTGGCTGAAGATGGATTGACGTTAATCTTATACAGTTTTTCTAGTCATCTCCTTTTTCTCACTAGTTAAATACCTCCATGAATACTTAGCATCATTTATA
>NW_009603036.1:0-13228 GCF_000690535.1 Cariama cristata | reverse complement strand
AGAGATGCAGTTAGGAAAGCAAAAGCTCAGTTGGAGCTCAAACTGGCAAGAGACCCTTCTGTTCTTATGTTAGTAGCAAGCACAAGGGAGACATAAGACTGCTGTTGAATGGGACTGGCAAGTTAGATACAAGTGACACAGAAAAGATTGAGGCACTCAGTGTTGTCTTCACCTAGGTCTTTAAGAGTAAACTCCTGAGTTTCAACGTCAAGAAGAAATAATTAAGTAAATGGTGGACCATCAAAAGTAGAGGAGGGTTGAGCTCAGGACCATCTGTACAAATTGGACACATATACTATGGAACCTGATGAGATGCATTTGAGAACAGTTGGAATGCATCATTGTGAAGTCATACTTTTTCATTTTTGGAAGACCATAGAGATCAAGGAAGGTCCCAAATGACTGAAAAAGCATAAATATTATATCCATCTACAGGAAAAAGGAAAATGTAGAAAACTACAGACCAGGTAGCCTAACTTCAGTCCCTGGGAAAATTATGGAACTGGTCCAGATGAAAGATATTTCCACACACACGAAAGACAAGAAGGAGACTGGGAAAAGTGTGAATTTACCAAGGGTAAGTTGTACTTAACTAACTGATTGCCTTCTCTAATAAAATACCTTCCTCAGTGAATGGAGGAAAGCAGTGGACATCTATCTATCTCAAATTTTACAGAGTGTTTGACATGATCTCTCTTAACATTCTTGTTGAAGCTGGTAAAATATGGACTGGAAAAACTGACCACAAGATGAATGAAAACTGAATAAACTGTCCTGGTGGTTGTTAATGATTCAGATTCAAATTGTCAGGTGTTCACAATGGAGGTACCTCAAGGGGTCATACTAGGTCCATTACTATCTATTATCTTTTTAAACAACCTGAATGATGGAATCAAATGCACCCCCACTACAAATGATACCAAACTGTGACGAGAAGTAGATACACCAAAAAGAAGAAATATAGACGTACCTCAACAGGCTGGAAGATTTAGCCAAGAAGAATTGCATTAGACTTTACAAAATTAAATGTGAAATTCTGAGTTAGAGTAATCCCAATCAGCAGTACAGGCTGGAGTGTGACCTTTTCCAGCAATGAAGGCAAACCATGTCCTGGAATGCATAAGCAACCATATAGTTCAACACATGTTATGCTACACCAGGAGCGCCAGCTGGAATACCCAAGAATATTGCAAAAGTCAGCAGTTGCTTTTGTGTGGCAAATGAAGCAAACCCTCAACACTCTCCATAGTCAATGGAGAAAAAAAGAGCATATTGTCAGTAATTGGTCCATTATATCTTCCTCAGACTGAATAGATCCAGCTACTGCTCTCCTCCCTCTATACTGACTTTCAGTCCAGATGTCTTCTATACTAGATAATACACATGCATATGGATACAATAAAGGACATAAAACTCATCTTTGAATATCGTTAACTGTAATATTTAACGGAGTTAATAGATTAGGATTGCAGGCTAGTATCAAGAATTAGATGAAAGAACACTAAGCAAAACTTATACATATTGAAATTGATGGAGCCTGACTCTGCTTGCTCTAGAGTATTTAAGGAATTAACTGAAGCAGTCCCTGAATCTTTAGTGCTCATCAAGGACAAAGGAGGCACAAAGGAATGAATAACAATAGGGTTTGTGGTTTTTTTTCAAAACCATTAAGGATTAAAAATGGCCAATATAGTACAGCCAAGAAGAAACTGTGTTAAATAAATATAATTTATTTCTCTGATAGCATAATTAGTAGATAAAGGGAAAATTGCAGATTACATACTTGGATGCTTGTTGACTTGATGTTTTCTGTATTATATTTGTATTGCTACCTTTGCAATTACCTTTGAGTAATACCTATTCAGTTAGTGTAGGAAGACCTACAGTTAACCTCTAGTTCCTTAGCCATCCTGACATATTCTTCCTTTACTGTCAGTTTGGTAGTATTAGTTCACAGCATTCAGCTCTTGGTCTTGCAGCACTGTAATCTGTGGTAAACAAAACTATCAGCCAAAAATCTCCCATTGAACCAAACATGGCACCCACTTCACATGCTTAGAAGATTGGCATTGCTTGAATAAAATTAGCAGGAGAAAATGTGAAGCTCATGAGGGTTAAAAGAAAGAAAAAGTGCACACTTGTGGAGGAGTCTGTGTTCCCTCCAAAGGAAGGTAACTTATTTAACACCACAGTGTCACTGGAAGTTATAAAACCTCTTGAGTGCCCAACCAAAACAGGGACAGCACCAAGTATCTTCCTAGAAACAGAGAAATGGCAGCCTACAAGCAAAGCTTGTCTATTACCCAGATTATTCTCAATTCAATGGTACAATCCAGGACCAGAATAGCAGAGAAGATAATGCAGAGAACCCAGATATAGTGACTGGTAACTACAAGAAAGCGGCACTTAGGACTGTACAGCTCCTGTTTCGATGCCCAACCTCCATAGGGCTCTACAGGTCACCTTCTCCTTTGGATCCAAATTGTGGACACCAGTAGAAGAGTAAGGAAACCTGTCTATGGGATCTTGGGAGATAAAATGCACATGCATAGGTCATTCTGGATCTGTATGTGTTTACATGTAAAATCTTGTCTCTGAAGTTCAAGGATAGGGCTGTCTTATAGTGTAAAAGAACCCTTGAACTGTTCTGCAGTTCCGCCATTTCTCTATTGCCCTTACCCATTTTTTTTTGAAAAGGAAATTCAAAGCTATTAACATTGAAATTTTAAAGCTGTGTTCAGAGTTTGTGTTTCACACAGTGTTATACATGCATCCAAATAGTTCATTGTCTTACTAGGACATGTTGTGAGTCTTAGTTTATTCAGTATTTTCATTAGTGAATTTAATGATGAGACAATTAATTTAATTATACATTTTATAGAGAACACAAAACTAGAAGTGTTTCGGTGATTCCTAGCATGTTGAATAACATGCTTAGAAGTTGATCTTAATAAACTTAAAAAATTATTAAAAGAGGTGAAAACAAAAGTAAAAAAATTGAAGCATTACAAGAAGGTAGCGAAATACAAAACAAGGGACTAAAAAACTAATAAAAGTTTTAAATAAAAATATCTCAGAATTATAATGTACCACAAGCTGAACTGAAGTCAATGATACTCAGTTAAGGAAAAAAAAGTACTAACTGTAGAATATATTAATACCTGTAATATACTACAGCTAACAGTTAAGCACAGGCACAGTGAGCATCCGAAAAAGAAAGAGAAAAGCAACACAAACTTTGAAGGAACAACTTGTTTTTTGTATCTTTTATCTAAAAGTATCTTATCTGAGGTATCATATTAATTAAAATGCATAAAATATGATGGGCTACATTGTAATGTTCTTGACTGCAGACCCCTTTGTCACTTTGTTTTCAAATAACTGCTGATCATACCTGACATTAAACTGCTTGTTTTAATATGTGTATTTTCCATTTTCAAAAATAACACTATAGAGTCAATATTGATTTTAATATGCCAAATATTCAGCAAATTCCAATGTCATTTAGAACCCCATGGGTAACAACAGACAGAAGATTTCAGTGTGTTATTTATTTAATAAACAATAGTTTATAAATTCTCTATGAAAAACTAATGTCTAGAAAGTCCACAGAAAACAATGAGAAGGAGTTTGACACCTAAGGAAGTATGTAGTCAAGAATTGAATAAAATAACTTGTTTTCCTTTGATTACTAATCTTACTGGTAAAAAAGAATAAGATATACAAGGCTCATGTTTTTTAAAAATATTGCTTTCCATGACAAGCATGTAGCAAATTTTGAAAGTGTGAAAACAAAGGATGATGAGCAATGGTACAAAGAGGTACAATGAAACATGTTCATAATGAAAACAGTAAAAATTACACCCTAAAGCACAAACTGTCTACAGAGAGATATTCTGATAATCCTGCTGGAGTGACCTAGTAGTACTTGAAGTTGTATCAGTCTAAAAGTAACTGGTAGATTTGGTGGAAGGAGTTAATTTGAACAAAAAGATTATTATTTTTTCTTCTAAAAACTAAAAATAGTTTTTTTCCTAGTTTTTCACAATTCTTGTACTACCTTGCTCTCAGTTTCTACAAAAATAATATTTGAATAGCAATGACAATTTATCAGCAATTTAATAGTAATAAAACGGAAGAAACTCTAGTCAGGACAATAATCCATGGATTTAGATTTCACAGAATCACATAATTGATTTGATTGGAAGAGACCTCTGGGATCATCAAGTCCAACCTTTGCCCTAATGCCACCATGTCAACTAGACCATGACACTAAGTGCCACATCCATATTTTTTTTAGTCTGAAGCTTGCAGTCTTTTGGTTCCAGTGATTACAGTTTAGTTAATTTTTCTTAGCAGACTTAGTTTTTGTGTCAAGAGAAAAAGTATACAGGATTTATCTCTTTTAAAAAAGAAAAAAAATTTTTTCAACCTTTCATCATCTCTAGAAGTAGTACCACCATGTGATGTCAACAGAACAAATTTTGTAGGAACATAATCTTTAATGACAGATTAGTATGTGAAAGACGTATATCGCTATTTACAACTAGAGCTATACTTTTAAGGAAGCAAAAGCAGTAGTCTCAACATCATTTTGTACTGAATTTGTTGGCTTGCTTAATATGTATGTGATATGAAAAAAACCTTACTCAGTCTCCACAGAGAACTCTATCAAGTAACTACTAGTTTTGAATGTGAGATGTATGTTAATTCCATTATTAAATTATTAAAGACAGCTCCCCCCTCAAAAAAAGCGCCACAATCAAACAAACCCAAACAAAACCCAACTATGCCCCTTCCTAAAAACCTGACAGCCAATAACAATATAAGAAAACAAAAAAGCATGACATATGTCAAGTAAAAGTAGCCAAAACTATACAGCTTGAATGTCCATTTGATTTGTTGAAAATTATCTGGAACAAGGAAAAAAAATTCATCAGGGGATATAATACACAAACTTTAAATCAGGACAAGTTCTATGCCATCCTCCAGATCAAAGGAGACTCTTATCAAGCTCCTCTCTTCAGAAATCCTTGAAAGGTAACAACTCCACAAATAACTCAGAAATCTCTGGGAATACTTGTCAAAACATACAGTTGCTATCAAAACCAAACCTATGATCATGCAAGCGAAACACTTACCACTTCTTCAGGGAGCCCCTCTTCCAACTACTCTTACGAAGCAAAGCTATTTGCCAACTGCTCTGTTTTGTGTCCCCTATCACTACCACAGGACATTATAAAAATAGGAATTTACACGGTATATTGTTTAGCCTACTATTTCTGCTGCATTGATTGGTATTACAGTTCACCATTCCTTTGGGACTCTCTATATATCTTAACATAGATAACAAATTACAAGATTAATAGTAATCTTACTTATGACTTCTTTGTAATTAACAAAAACTGAGGAGAAATATATGACTTATTCTAACAACCTGTGGTAAAAAAGACACAAGATATTTGGTTCAGTTGCCTGAACTTAAGTCTTTTTACACACTCTAGGGGACTCCATCTAACCTGTCAAGCTGGCACTCCAGAAAAGCATGCGAGTATTTCAGGTATTCTATGACATCTTAGAGAGTACTAGAAGTCTACATAAAGGCTACTGAACTGAGTCTTTAACTGTCACATCTTAAAGCAGGTGCTACATCTGATTGGCTGAAAAGATCTCTAGACTCTAGTAACTGTGCTGTAGCTATATTTGCAGTAATCATCTGAGTTTGCTTTATGATGAGTTATTGGTATTTTAAAGCTATTTAATTGAATCTGAAGACACGTATCTAAATTGGGTCAAGTGAATTGCACTTCAGAAATTATTATTGTAAGCATCTAGGACAGGATACAATTGCTTAAACATGGGTGTCTGTTCACGCTTCACATGTTCTAAGGCACTTTATAGATACAATACCGGACCAATGGGACTCTCACATGCTTCTTGAGCAACAGTTGGAGACCATGCAGAACGTGAGAGATTATGCTCAAATCGTACAAACTGTCTGTTTTTTGACAACAGGAATCTATCCATAAGGTTAATCTCAGCCAAGCTGTTTTTATGTAACAGCTCAAAATTAATGAAATCCATATTTTATCTAAAGTAACGTTTCCCAAGGCTGTATACTAATAATAAGACTTTTTGTCAATATTTGATATGTTTGAAGATTACACAATAACACTGTGATACTCATACATTTGAAATGTGGTAGCTTTCTAAACCACTGTGGGCTGTGACTGATCTGTGTTCTTCAGTACCTTTTAGGTAGATGGTTATAAAGGTGATGATTTAAACTCACTCTTTTGACTTTGACCTGAAAGAGAGGACATGCACTCACATTCTTGTCATCTGACCTTTGCTGACAGTTAGTAACAAAGATCTAACAGCAGAGATGACATATTCCCAAACCACCTTTTAGCTGTAACTGACTGTTTAAACCGCTGTTCTAAGTAAGATATCAAGAGACTGACCGTTAACTTTGAGGCAACAAGAAGAGATACCACAACGTCCTTTGATATAGAAAGGAAAGTGATCTCAGGGATGTAGTGGACCAGGAAGACCAAATTGCCTTATTCTTAAATAAAGTATGAGTTACAGTGACGTGGAGACAGTAGGGTGAATGGAAAATATTCTAGAGGAGGCATGCGCATGCCTCTGTGTGTAGAATAAGACGACATGAATTAAATCATAACTCAGTAATGCTGAAAGTACATTCTTCCCTTTCCCAGTAAACATGACTCCTTTCATTACAAGTTCAAGAAGAATATAGAACCTGTAGGAACTCATGTTATTGAAAGGAGACTCTGACCTTCATGACTGTTTTCCTCTTCTTTTTAAAAATAACAATATAGTAGTCAATATCTGTGATCAGTTTTTGATGTACCAAAAAGAAAACATGAGCAATTCTACATACATTTCTTACCAAGTAAGCAAGAGACTTGACTCATTACTTCTGTTGATCTTTGCTAAAGAAAACTTTTTTCAACTTTCTCCAGCTTCTAAGTGTTCTTATTTTCTTAGAGTTCTTACATTAAAGAGAAATAAGGAGTATTGACAGATAGTCATGTTAATAATGTATTTATAGTGTTGTTTTTATTAAGTATTTCTTGAGTTAAGCTCCCCTTCCAGTGTGATCAGGAATTTTCATTATTAATTATGCCTTGTAAACCTGAAATAATATCACGCATGTATATATCCCTGTGAGTTCAACATACTTACTTAATACATATACTTTAAGAACAACTACATTTTATAGTGCAAATATGATTACATTCTGCTTACTCAAAAATGTTCAGAAGTAAAAAATGTTGATTCTTGTTTGGCTTTCTAAGCCCTCTATTAGAACTATTATTTTTAATAGTATTCGAAGCATAAATAATATTTTTCTAAAAGTATCTATTTAGATTTTATAAGAACTTCTATAACAAATGTTGTTTGATTTTTTCTTAGCTTTCTTAATATCCACAGTAAAATATTGGTCTTTCTGCTGCCAGTAGGATCTCATGTTATGACCATTATTCATTATGATGTCTACTTATGAGATAAAAGCTATATAAGCTTTCTGTCAGTAAAGTAAAATGGCAAGATGGCCTATTTTTAATTTTTCTTTTTTTTTTTTTTAATCAAGTAAGCAAATTCCAGCGAAATAAAGTGAATTCCTAATGTAATATCTGCTCAGTTTTACAGATGGGAACTCCTTAGGATATAAGACAGGGTCTGCACTGCAAGCCTGAGCTATGTATGTGACAAAAAACTCTGTTGGTCTGTTTCTTGGGGTTTTTTTCTTTGTTTTCAAACATCTACATGTAGATGTGTCATTTAACACAAAATAGCTTTTTCTGCCTTGTAGGCACCATACCTGTTTCATCCTTAGTCTTGTGAAATCCAAGAGTCAGCAGAAAATAACAACAAAACCTTTACAAAATATGTTAAGTATCTGATATGATCAGACCGCTATCTATCATAGCAAGAATGCTCCTAGAGCTTATCTATCAAGCTCTTCTCATCTATGGGTTTGTTTAGGCTAGAGTTTTAAACCTCTTTCAGCTTAAGTTAATTGATTGCAATTAAGTTGTTAAATAATAAAGCTGTAAAAGCTGGACTAAGCATTTTGCAAATGTTTGCTCTAGTGGTATGTTTGTTATTTTTTCTGCAGCATTGAGAAAATAAATAAATAAATAAAATTTTAAAAATGGGACTGAAGTTACTGGTACAACTATTCAATATTTTGTATTTGTGTGCATCCTGCTAAGTGTAACACTTGGCACTTGCTTTGATTGAATGTCATTTAGCTGATTTTGGATCTTAGTGTAATTTATAAAGCTTATTTTTAATACTAATCACCCTAGTTTTGCATCTTATGCAAACTGGGTAAATTCAATCCCTGTTCCAAGTATATCATCATCCCAGTCATTATTACAAAATGGTTGACATGGGTTGACCTCAGTGGGATTCCATTTACTATGTCTTTCCTAATTGCATTAATTTTTTCAAGAAGAATATTCTTGGGACCAAAATACATGCATAACAGTAAGCTCTAATGTTTGGACCTGTGATTTTACATCAGTAACTTTGGACTTTATTCTGAGAAATGTTTAATTAGAGGAAATCTGAATGAGTCAGCACTTTTGTGTGTTTTATTGGCTCCAGTTCTAAAATTCAGATCTCAATAAAGAGAATTAAGTATTTCATTACTTAGAAATGTAAATGAGTAGTTTTGAATAAGACTTGACTCAGGTGAGGAATTTGGGAAGCTGAATTACAGTTCCCAACTTTCTGTGTAGTCCCCATTAAGAGATAGGTCCCTCAGAGTATACACAATTTTAGTACTAGATATAACCTGATATAGAAGCTTTTGTTGGTGATTTTTTATTTTGATGCAGTTTCTTGGGGGTTTTTTTTGTTTATTTTTATTTGTTTGGTTGGGTTTTTTTGGTTTTTTTTTTTTTTTTTTTTTTTTTTTTTTTTTATTATTATTGTTTGGGTTTGGATGTGACAAACGTCATTGAAATACAGTGTTATAATCAGAATACACCTTCCAGCAAGGCTTTTTTAAGGGATTGCAAGGCTCTCACCCTTTCACAAATCTCAGAAATTCAGCATTTTTTTTTTGCACAACAGAAATGTCTGAGAGATGAGCAACAGAAAATGGGACCATGAGGTGAGGTCCGCAAACAGCTTTCAAGATAAAGACATACAAGTAATTCACATGGGAGGATTGGAGCAGGCTTCCAATTGTTACTCTTTGAAAGCTAAAATAAGAAATGATAATTCAACAGTTCAGAGGTAGATGGGGAACAAACAAGTTAGGAAAGGTATTTGTTACCTACTGAGCAAGAAACATTCTCATTAATTTAAGTAATCACCTACAATGCATAATTAGGTAACTTTCAGAATAACGTCTCAGCCAGTTGATAAAGTTTAAATGCTCTGGTCTGTGACATTATTAAGTTGGGTAGCATCTTGAACCTTCTTATCATGAAGCTGAGATTCTGTAACAGGCTGCTCTTGACTACTAACTTACTGATTTAAGCAGGTTTTTTTTGATAATAGATACAATATTACAGGCAGTAGGTAACATTACTGAAGAGTTTCATGCAGAGCCATTCCAGTTTGTCTGGTAAATATAATATTAAAGTGTTAACAGCAGGTAAGTCATAATCAAAGCAATATAGAAAATAGAAAATATATTCAATAACTGAAAATATTTTAGCAGTTGTTAAAGTATTTCAACATATGAAACTGTTAAATTTATTTAGCAAAAGCGGCATGTATTTTAGTTCAAAGGAAGATTTGCATAATAGTAGTGGATTTTTTTTTTTCTTTTTTGTTATGCTCCTCAGGAAAAAATGCTAAATATACACTCATTTATTACTCAGTCATAGTAATACTTCTGGTTGAATACCTTTGAATAGGTCAGAAGACTAGATTTCTGATTATTTCTCCATTTCATTTCAAGGACATACATAAAGTTAAGACTGTCTCCCTCAGACTCCTCCAACTTATTTGATGCACTATCTCTTCAATAAACCTGAGAAAAAATAGCTTCCAAGACTATTAAGATTTATCCCATACACCCTTATTCTTCCCGCACATTCTTTAAAGCCATTCCCCAAGCTTTGGTACTAAATGTCAATAAATCTTCATACATACATTACATTTCTATTTTTATTTTATTTTATAGAATTGGCATCTAACTTCAAGAATGTCAGAAGAATCAACCATTTGATATGTTTTAGGTTGCGATTAGCATTGCTGAGATTTATTTTTTTTTAGTATTCTGGAAGATTGAGTTTTCTGTAATTGTCCTAGCTTGGTAGCAGTATAGAAGCTTATGTTAAACAGAGTTTTGGTTTTAACTTTTTGTTCAAAAAGCAGGACAAAAGGAAAACTATTTGGGTTTTTTTAGTTGCAGTTTCTGAACAAAGTAGAAAAATGCAAAAGATATATACTATACATAGCTCTAGGCCAGCCAAACCAAATTTTTACAAACATCAGATAATCCACTTCATCATGTGAAAAACAGAACGAAATACAGCTTTTTCCTTTAATATAAGGCTATAGAAGTACAAAGCTGTTTATTAACTAGCAGCTTCTAAATGGTTTTGTCATTTCTGAAAAAAAGTGTCACAGTAATTGTTTACTGAAATAATGTTGCTTTCAAAGCAGTGTGTAGATAGGGAAGTTACTCTTTTCAAGCCCTTGTGCAGTGACATCTGAGTGCTTTAAAGTGAAATTGTATTATGCCTCTGCATATTAATTAAGTTTTTGCAAACATTCTGACAGGAATAAGTAATGTCAAGGCATTATGGATGAATAATTACGAACACCTTTGCTATGTGACTTTTAATGTGCTGTATAGAAAACCCCCTTTTTTAAGGTGTGACATTTCTTGTCCGTATGAGAGAGCTAGCAAGAGTTTGATGGCCTTGAGAGGACTAACTGCTTTAAAATAATTATACTATTTATGATGCAGTCCATGAATTTCAAGGCCTTCCCATTAGATATACAAGAATACTAATATTCTTACAGAACCAGATAAAAGACAATTGTTGTCTTCTAACTTTCAGACTTTATCCGGAAGAAACACTAGAACTTACCACAATTATAATTGCTGTTTATTTAATCTTCAATACAAATTTTATCTGTGTGTTTTGTTGCCTGCGGTTAAAACTCATTTTCCTTTATTTTTTCTATTCTTTTAGTAACATAGGACAAACAGTGGTGAGTATTATAAATAAAACTAAAGCCTGTAATGCCCCTGATAGCCTCAAAATCTCACCTAGGTTTCTCACAATCTGATTATAATTTAGAAGTAAAAATCTGATGTTTCGAAAATTGACGATTATGTTTAGTATAAGATGCTTTCATTTGGAACATTGCAGTCTGTTGTTCCTGATGCACTTTTAAAGCACATTATGTTCCATAGTGCATATTTTGTTTGTAATATGGGCAGTACACTGAAATTTTCCACTTTTAGTGGATGACGGAATTCAACAGGAAACCTTTCCTGTAAGAATACTAACTTCTTAAAATAGACAAACTAGGCAGAAACACTGGCTAGTTCAGAAATTTCAATATAGTAATCAATTCTTTACTTGCCTTTTTTGCTTTATCTTGTTAATTCTGTATATTTACTTTAAAACTCATTTTACTTTAAAATATATATATTCATCATCATAACAATAATTATTTTTATTAACTCATTTCACTTTAAAACTGACATCATTTATTAAAAAAACCAACAAAGAACCAATATCTATACTATGTACAGTAACTATATCATGTATAATAAAACTTGATTTTAACTTGGAATTTGCAGACCAATAATGTGTGTGTACTGCATTTTGAAATGTACAAAAATGACCCCCCAGTGTGGATCCAAAAGTGAAGAAGAAAACTGTCCATTTCCAACATCAGTTTCTTCCTGCTCAAGAGCCCATATTGCACTCAAAATCTTGTTGTAACAGAAGGGAATATACCCTTTCTTGATAGTCTAATTAATACTTAACAGAATAACCACCCAAATTACTTAATCGGTGCACAAAAACCTCATTAGTATTAGAGTTAGAATTGTTATACGTAATTTTCCTATCATCTACTCCTTCTCAGTGGTGCTATGGTCCCCCTTTCAATGGTCCTCTAAGTCCTAATGTTGACCTCCCCAGTTTCCCTCAAGAGGAAAGACGGACTGTTACAGGAAGCCATCAGCACCCCACTGACGTGCGGAAACAAACTCTACAACTCACGGAGAGTTATAAAGCAGGTATGTTTATTTCAGTGCCGAATGCAAGGGGGCTCACTCCTCCAAACTTGCACATCCAAAGAACAAAACCCCAGATATTTATTCCACATAGGTATACATATTCATTAGACTCCCAAGAATAGGCAGGGATATTACAATTAGTTCCAGGAATCCATTATCATAAGTTCCCTCCTCACCGCATCTGTGCTCTCCCACCTGGAGATCGTGGGCGGGGGTCTTTGGGAGGAAGGCAGCAGTCTTCTTCACAGTGAACTTTTCACTTTCGGCTGAAACTACTGAGTAGTCCCGGGTCGTTATCTTCAAGGCCGGTTGGAACTGGTTTCCTTTGCCTAGTAGGATCTGCAAATAATGTAGTTCCTGTCATCCTTATCTATGCTGGTGGAGGCAACCTTGTACTAGCTAAAGTTAAAGCAAAGATTTAACCCTTTCATTTCACCACGGACCCTGCCAAGGGCTCTTGGAAGCCCAAAGGTCCCCTAGGGGCAGTGAGCTGCTCCTCAGCCCATCAGTCTCCAGTTGGTATTGCTGCTGAAGGATCTTCCTTTCCAGGGGCAGGACTTTACATGAATTTCATGAGGTTCCTGTTGGCTCATTCCTCCAACCTGTCTGGGTCTCTCTGAGTGGTTACCATGCCATCCAGTGAATCATCTAGTTTCCCCACGATTTGGTGTCATCTTCAAACTTGATGAAGGTGGACTCTGTCTTTTTCTCCAGGTCACTGATAAAGATGTTAAACAGGATGGGTTCCAGGATAGACTCCTACAGTATTCCTTGTTTTACTGTACTAAAGGTAGAGTGCAACTCATTAACCCCTATCATCTGAGCCTTACCACTCAAGCCATTTTTATCCATGCAGACCATAATGTCCTATCTTGGATAACGAAGTTTATTGGGAGATAGTGTTGAAAAAGTCAAGGTGATACTTACTAATATCAATGTAGCTAATTGTCACCGTTTAAGGCTGGGCCG